>NC_064867.1:39539572-39741967 GCF_024139225.1 Suncus etruscus | reverse complement strand
AAGCATTTTATTATGCTTTTTTAATTTTTGATTATAGCTGTACTACCAGTTAAAATGTGAAAATTTTGTTGGTAGTTGGGGAAAAATATCACTCATTCTTTTCGATGACTGTCCTACTAGCTAATTCCATAGAAGGAGAAATATGATAATGTGTGCCTGAATTCATTCTTAGATGGCAAAACAGTTTAATTATTAGAGGAATGCCTTTAAATTTCTCTTAGCCCAGTACAATTTTTGCTTCTAAATTTACTAGCTATATGACAAGAGTTAACCTTAATATTCAAGATTAGATTTTCAATTTCTAATCTTTATAAGAGTTTTATTTAATGAAAAATCTATGTGATCGCTATAAAAATGAGAAAAGGCATACAAGATATTTATCATACACATTATTTGGTGTATAGATAGCACAAAATGAATCTAACAACTACTATTCATCATTCTTATATTTTATTTAACCTTCAAGCTACTTTTTTACAAATGAGGAAACTGAGTGTAGAGATATTAACTGACATGCAAATTTTCATGGTCTGTTAAGTGACAGATTCATTTTGTTTCCCCCAAACCAGAGTTTCCTGAAGTTGAAGGCATGTACTTGGAGCTGTAGCTATTTGTCTTCCACTAGAGCAAGATCTATGAGTAAAAGAATCATGGAGCCATGATTGTTTGCATTATGTGTTCTCAGACCTTTGTACCATTTTTTTGTATACACAACATTCCTGATAAAAACTTACTGACAAAAGAGCAATTGTTTTTACCAATGTATTTTTCTAATTAGGGGAAACCATATTTGATCCCCTTAGTAATTATTTTAAATAATAGCCATATTAATTTTTGGAGTATATCATATTCAACTTTGAGCAGAGGCCATACATCATGAAATTAGTCTTTAGCCATCCACAGGATTTATGTTAACTCCCCACACATATTTGCAATCATTGGATTTCATGGTGAATTACAGCACTAATATTCATGAGCCTGGCTGTCCCAAACGTTAAGCCTTTGCTCCTGACCTGGTACTGTGAAAATTTGTGCCAGCCATCTGAAACTCTTAATTTCCTGGTTCTCTGTCTACTAAAGTAGAGCGAATCATCATTGGTACGTGCAAGTTTTCAGGGTATCATTATATATGCAAATGAAATAAATATTGGCAAAAATAATTATTGTTGCTCGTGGGAGGATTAATAGTTACAGCCTGCCCTGTTTTCAGTTGAGGTTTAATTTAATTCTGTGGCATGTATTAACTGAAGAAATTAATCTGGGTTTAATTATTGTGTGCAACTGCTAATGTGCACACTTTTGATGAATTTTCAGTTACACTGAACCACCGATTCAGAAGCTATGCTTCCATTCATTGGCTGGTAGGGAGACTTTCATAAAGATGATGGTCTTTTCTGGATGAATTCCAAATGCAGTGTCATCAGTAGCAGAAAACTGTTATTCATTTGGGCAAAGTCGTGGGTATAGAGTTGGTAAACCAAAGGCTTAAGCTCCTGACTGTGCTATAAATAATTTCTATGTATTCCTAAACCTTAAATAGATAATGGCAGGAGAGAACCAATTTTCCCTAGGTATTTTATTGAAACTTAGAGGCATGTGATAACAAATTTGGGAAGTGTAAACTGTTTCTTTAAAGAAAGAAATATCTATTGCAAGCTTTTTATCTATTTAATGGCAAATTCGTTTGAAATGAAAATATATTTTAGAATATTTTATATGAATTGGGTGAGTAGAATGTAGGTTGACAGAGAGTAAGGGCAAATGAACTTCCATTCACCATAAATATTGCCAAAAATAAAATTGAACAGGATAGTTGGTTATGCTCTTTGGGAGTTTGATTATTTTGAGGTATCATTACCTGCCCAAATTCTATGTGGCTAAACCTGATAAAAATAAATGATATGGAACCAATAGCACTTAAATGGTAGCAACAAAGTTTGCCAGCTGGGTTATTGGGTTGTTTCCTTCATGGTTCCAACAGATCCAAGAGTTGCTGTGAAATCCATATATAGTAATAGATGCAAAAGCAATATACATCAACATTGACTCTGGGTGGTGGTAATTTGCCTATCAAAACATGTTAGCTTGACTTTGAGTAAAAGATTTGGGTGTTTGAATAGAACAAACAGAGACTGTACTACCACTGCAGAAACAACGAGGGCGGTTTTCTCTGGACCTAAGCATATTTCATGTTCATACACTAAAGGCATTTTTCCTGGTCTCATCTTCTAGCCACCACCAGGGGTTTCCTGTGAGTAAAATAATGACATTACCTGTTTCTTCTCACACACAAAGATCATGTTGACTGAGCTACAACTCTATTTCCTATTTCTTTGTTTGCTCTGATCATCCTGAGATATCAGGGAAATGAAAGTCTGGGGAGGGCAGAAGTGTTTGAGGTACAATGAGAAATCCTGACTTTAAGTTAATGGAATTGGAAGTATTTGTAAAAAGAACACAGCAGTGCGGGTATTTACTGTCTTCACATGTGTTGGATGCTGATATCTCACTCCATATTGAATCTCCAGCAGTCGCTGACACTAAGAATGTTCATTTAAACACGGGACAATTCTTTCATGCCTTTTCTATGGTCTGACTCAAAGGAGATTTGGGCAGGCATCTCTTCATCTTTTAAGAAAATGACAAATATTTCTAAGTTCATGTTATTCAATCAGCAGCTACTTATTGATAAGGGTGTTATGTCGATTACTATTCAAAGTCTTACAAAACACAGTTGTAGAGAAAACAGACAAAATATAACTGCTCACTTTGAGTGTTTTGGTGCATGGGAGTCATCAGGCAAAACCTTTAAAGATAAATAAGATTAGTTCTCATTTACAGTGGGACAGGCTGAGATTCAAGAAGTTTTTGGAGAGAAAAGAACTCTTATCCACTGCTGGTGGGAATGCCGTCTAGTTCAACCTTTATGGAAAGTGATATGGAGATTCCTCCAAAAACTGGAAATCGAGCTCCCATACGATCCAGCTATACCCTAGGAACACAAAAATCCAATACAAAATTCCCTTCCTCACACCTATATTCATTGCAGCACTATTTACAATAGCCAGACTCTCAAAACAACCAAGATGCCCTTTAACAGATGAATGGCTAAAGAAACTGTGGTACATATACACAATGGAATATTATGCAGCCATCAGGAGAGATGAAATCATGAAATTTTCCTATGCATGGATGTACATGGAATCTACTATGCTGAGTGAAATCAGTCAGAGGAAAAGAGATAGATGCAGAATAGTCTCACTCATCTATGGGTTTTAAGAAAAATGAAAGACATTCTTGCAATAATTTTCAGAGAGGAGAGTTGGAAGTTCCAGCTTACTACATGAAGCTCACCTCAAAGAGTGATGAGTGAAGTTACAGAAATACCTACATTGAGAACTATCATAACAATATGAATGAATGAGGGAAGTAGCATGAGTGGGGTAGGGAGGAGGGAGATTTGGGACATTCGTGTTGGGAATGTTGCACTGGTGAAGGGGAGTGTTCTTTACATGACTGAAACCCAACTACAATCATATTTATAATCAAGGTATTTAAATAAAAATATTGATTAATAAAAAATAATTTAAAAAAAGAAAAAGAAATAAATATAAAACAAAGAATCAAGGAGTTTTAAAGACTTGATCAAAGAGCTTTAACATATACTATGTCTCACCTGCATTCTTTTTTGTTTGTTTGTTTTTTTGGGGTCACACCGGCAGCTCTCAGGGGTTACTCCTGGCTCTTTGCTCAGAAATCGCTCCTGGCAGGCTCAGAGGACCATATGGGATGCTGGGATTTGAACCACCATCCCGTTTGCAAGGCAAATGCCTTACCCTCCATGCTATCTCTCTGGCCTTTCACCTGCATTCTTACCACGATACCCTAGCCCAGGGTATTACAATCCCTAATGGACCCAGTGATGAGACAGAGACATATATACATTTTCTCACTGGTGTTTTATCAGTTTTAAAATATAAAAAAAAATCTCTATTTTATAAAGTGTGCATAAAATATATTCTATATATTTATGAACATGTTTATAAAGTTATATTCATAAAATGTTTATAAAATTATATTTATGAAATATAAAATATATTTAATAGAATATAACATATTTTATATTTATATTTAAAATGTATTATTTTATCTACTTCCGGATGGCTGAAGACAATATTATGCATCAAGTGCCCAAACTCATCCCTAATATATCATCATGAGTCATTCCCCTTCAGTGGTCTTGAGTTTAGGTTCAATTCAGACAGTGTTTTCTTTGCTATAGTTAGTGAGTCAGTAGAAGGCTTTTAGTACTTTGAAATCATCCAAACACCCCTAATTCCTTTCTTCATATCAATCCCTCAGTGTCTTTTTGAGATGCTTCTGTGAAGACTTGGTTATCTTCCATGATGTCTAAGTACCAATTGACCATGCTTTCAGTTTCACCAGATTCGGTGGAAAATTGAATTCTTTTTTGTTTTTGTTTTTGTTTTTGTTTTTGTTTTTGGGCCACACCGGCAGCGCTCAGGGGTTACTCCTGGCTGTCTGCTCAGAAATAGCTCCTGGCAGGCACGGGGGACCATATGGGACACCTGGATTTGAACCAACCACCTTTGGTCCTGGATTGGCTGCTTGCAAGGCAAACACCGCTGTGCTATCTCTCCGGGCCCGGAAAATTGAATTCTTAAACACGAACCTATGCTCTGAATGTGAAACTGACCTGAATGAAGAAATGACTTTGTTATTTGGATTGTTTAGGTTATTTCCAAAATTTGAAATATTTTCTTACCCCTTTAAAATTCACTGATACTGAATTTTACTATCCAACTTGAATCAGGGAGTCCAAACAAAGCTTGGGTGACATTTGTATAAGCAAGCAGTGTTTTTATTTATGAAAATTATTTATTTAAGTGTCGTTCGCATCAACATACTGTGCATGTTTTCCACCAACAATTGAACTTGAGATCAATATTACACCAGAGAAACGGTCACCACCATTGTCATCTGTATTATTTTCTAATGGTTCTTTCTGTCTGCTTTATTTTTATTTTAGGTGTGATGGGAACTCTTAACTTGAGTAAGCTATACCTTTATAGGAAATTTACTTGTGTGTGTATGTGTGTGCTTTTTATGGGGTTATACCTGGGTATGCTTAGAGCTTATTTTTGGCTCTGTCCTCTGGGATCACTCCTAGTGCTGCTATGAATCAAACCTAGATAGCTGCATGTAAGGCCCTACACCCTGTATTTTCTTGACAAGTCTCCTCTTCTAGTAAATTTAAGTATACAACACAGAATTGGTAGCTGTAGGCACTTAGCTGCATTATAGCCCCCCCCAAATGTTTTGTCTTGCATAACTGAATCTTTGTGCCCTTTGACTCTTACCCCTTATTTTGACTCCATCCAGCCCCTGGCAACAACTGTTCTGGCCTTCTATGATGAGGTTAGAGCAATTTTCAGTTTCTTATCAAGAGTAGTTTCCTTATTTACCACAGATCTTTAAGGAGTTGGCTGACCAAACACTGAGTTTTAGTAGCTGTGGCTGGAAAAGAAGAATTTCTAATAATAAAGCGAATGCCTCTTCACTTTGCTGCTCATTTAAAGAATAATTTTCTTCTTCCTGTGCCTTTTTTTCTTCCAGTAAAAGTGCAGTCTGAGCTTGTCAGAAGGAGAAGGCTGCATCTTCAAAAGCTCAGGCCCCTTGGGCTTTCAGGAATGTGAGCTTTGCCAACGAGGAACTCACATTGTCTTATGAATTCTGATAAGACCTTTGAATTTAGAAACCTGGAAATAGTCCTCTTCATTTTTTTAAAAAATTTGAAAGAAACTTTTTATTCCTTTTAGGCTTTTAACACTTGGCTCTACACAGATGGCTATCATTTATCTCTCTACCTGCTCACCTATGCTCCCAATGAGAGAAAAACTTTGAGAATAGCATTCTGACTTGCTTATTAGCTTCTTATGTATGACCTTCATAACCCTATAAATACATTAAAATCATTTCCAAATATTTTCTTAGTGCTCATTCTTTCTTGGATTCCTAACTTCTTCTGATACTTAAAACAAACAAACAAACAAACCATGGGGCCAGATCAATAATTCAGTGGTAGGGCATTTGCCTGGCATGCATCTGACCCAGAATGGACCTTGATATGATCCCCCAAACCAGGAGAGATTTCTGAGCCCATAGCCAGAAGTAACTCCTGAGAGTTACAAAGTGTGGCCCAAACACACACACACACACACACACACACACACACACACACACACACACACACGCACGCACGCACGCAAGCGCACGCACACATGCACACACAAAACAACCCACATACAAAGAAAATTCACAAAAGGCATTTATATCATTTGAAAACTTTTTTCAAAGACTTGGAAGTAGTATACAAATAAATGTAGAATATTGTGAAAAATTGAAAGAAAATGACACTCTCTGTTAAATAGACTATTCATTTAAACACATTCTATATTTAACTATTCTATTAAATATTTAGTTACTAGTTGGTTATGCAGTAACTGAAAAGAGGAAACCCTCACAACTTTCTAATTTAATGGAAAAACAACTCATATGACTGCTTTTGTGCCTTTAAGTTATCATGGGAGAGCAAAACAGAAAGAATATGAGTGAATGGTTATTTAAATCTTGTGGAACTTAAAGCATATGAAAAGGTATTTATAGTATCAGAAAGAGATGATGAAAGCTATTTGGTTATCCCATTCTATAGCAGCAGGGAAGAAATGACTCTTGGTATTCATGAGAAAATTATTTCTTTATTTTAATATAAACCTTTATTTAAGCATCATGATTTCAAGCATGTTCATAGTTGGGTTTCAGCCCCCTTCAGTCCCCTTCACCAGTGCAACATTCCCATCACCAATGCACCCTCACTTCCCCCGCCCCTGCCTGTATCTCAACAAGCATTCTCTTTCTCTCATTCTTTAAGGAAAATTATTTCTGCTTTCTTGTACATGGTGGCTTGCCACAAGTGGGGCTTTTTCTTTTTTTTGACAGCATGATGTCCCTAGATTTAAGTGGTCAGCAACATATCTAAAAACATAAACCAAACTTGAAAAATCCGGCTCTTCTCTAGCCATAAATTCAGAAATTGAATCCATTAAGATCAAATCGAGAGAAAAGTCTTAACCTAATGGGCCTGCCATGCCGAATTTTGATAGATCCTAAAACACATAAGTAGTAATGGGAAGATGAGTAAAACAATTGAATTATTTGATCTGGAGGAAGAACTAAGAAAAAACTAAGAATGGATTAATAACCACAATAGCATAAATATATAAATTCCATAACCATGTAATTTTATTTTTTTGTGTACACATATAGGAGGAAAATGTGAAATGTATCACAATAAAAATAAGGTAGAATTAATTGATATTAAAGCTAGATTTAAAGGGAGACTGTAAAGACTGTTAAAGCCTCTTTTACAATTTCTAGCTACTAAATGAGGGTTGAAACTTCTTCTCAATGGGGAGAACAATCTGTCTGTGTCCTTAAATTTTATGGGCGTAAGAATAAAAAGCAAAGTGTCGAGGTTTTTAATTTGAACCCCAAGGAAGCCAAGAGAGCTGCTTGCAAAAATGGAAAGGCTGGTTTGAAGCTTTTAATGAAGTTTGAAGGCAAACAGTTTATAACCCTGGAAATATTTAATTTGGGTAGGTTTATGTCAAGATAATAAAATAATTAGCTTTTCCTCATTAGAGGCATGCTGAGCAGGAGGACTGTGTGTTCTGGAAAATTATGTCTCTGCTCCTTCACTGACTTAACATGTGCAGATTATTATGGATCAGGTAGTAACTGATATACGTCACTCATTTATCTTATTTTAAGTAATTGCTGGTCCAGTCACTGAGCATTTCATTTATAATTAATGACTTGCTATATTAAAGGCAAATATGTATCTCTTATAAGAATAGAAAGAGAATAACAAATTCTATTTGGTTTCTCACTGGAGATCTCAGTTCTTGTATGCCTGTTGCATGAAAGAAGCCATGGATAGTACATAGTAAGCTCCTATCAAGTTTGATGCATTGCTGTCTTTTGTAAATAAAGTTTTATTGGAACTTAAGCATGTCCACTTGTTACTTTCTCAGCGACTGCTATCCGAACACACGGGCAGATGGAGTGATTGCATGACATATCATACCCCCCCCCAAAGCTCATACTTTATTGCCTTTGTATTCTTTATTACTCATTCTTTAAGAAATACTTTTGCAACTCCATGCTCTGAAAGATATCGTCCTTATTACAATGCACTGTGTTAGCTAATAGACTACACACTGTTTTAGCGAGGCATCTGTCTTCATTTATTTCTGATTACCAATGAAAACACTGGAAAGTTACCCAAGTAGTATTGTTTTGGTCTTTTATTTCAGGCTTTTGTTTGAGTCTATGAGAAAAAGCATTTCTTTGAACACAGTCTAATGAGATGATGAAATTCTGTATTAACATTTTTTATAACTTGACTTACTTGTCAATGCTGCATTTCATGTTCCATGTTCTCTGTGTCACTAGACTTTATTTAGATGGCTTGCTGAACTCAGAACTGTTATAAGGAATTTGTCAGGAAATTAAATTGCCTAGTCTCTTCTTATACCAAAATAATCCAAATGTAGAATTAAGAGGAAAAAAATCAGATTTAGTCTTAAAATTAGTATCTTTGATTAATTGATATTCTTGTAGGCAATTAAGAGGACTGACTACCTCTCCAGGGTTATTTAGATTTCTTATAATTTGAAAGAGATCTGTTCCTTGGCAGTAAACCAACCAACCAAAATGAGATGTCAATTTGAATGAACAGTGAAGGACTTCTATATCATTCATAGTGAATTTATTATTGTTCATGAAAATAATTTCCTTTATTTTAACTTTTTAGACCTCACCAGAGGTGCTTGTGGACTTCTCCTAACTCTGTGTTTGGGAGTTAGTCAATCCCATTGGTACTTGGAAGACTGAACTGCATGCAACATGTTTTGGGCCCTTTGAGCTTTCTTCCTGGCCCCACAAGTTTATTATAAACTTAATTTGATTTACTCTTTTAGGTATCATATTATATGTTTATTTTTTTAAATTTCTATTTTCTCTGTCCTTCAACTACATAAAATTTATCTGAATTTCAAAAAATTTTTGAAGCACCCAACTTCTTAAACATAGCTTTAACTTAAAAAATAAAGCCAACCCTCTACTTATCTATAAAACAAAGCATCAGAAAAAATTCTAAATTATTCAGGTTAACACATAAAACAAAAAACCATGTTTGATATATTTGTCCAGAATGTTGGGTTTTCAGAATAAAGACATCAGACACATCTTGTTCTTTAAATCAACTTTGCATATAGCTTGAACTACTATAACAAGGGACTATTCAAGGTGTTGAGGGGATTAGTATCTTGGGGAGAAAATCTAGCTCATAGTAGTACTTTAGGGTTGAAATTAATTTATTTCACTATTTAAAATAAACACTGAACATCACAGTACCCAGGAATGTTCTCAATGTTGAAAATCAAAGGATTGAATCAGCAGATATATATATATATTTTTTTAAACGCTTATAGTTTTAGAGGGAGATATGCACATAGGGCTGAGATATTGAGCATTCTGATGATGCAAGTTTATTCAGAAAAAGCACAATGCCGGATAACAGGACAGTAGGATGAGAGAGGCTAGAGTTTGAAGAAGTATAGAGGCTAATTAGAGTCATTCGTTTGTTTAATAAAGAAAATGGGTTATTTTTTAGAGCTACAGATTATATTGAGAGTTATTTTCTGCCCAGAATAACTATTCAGGAAGGTAATTTTCAAAATATTTGACTAGAGATGGAGTGTTTATTATCCATACCCCTTTTGATTATTTCTTTTGCTTTACATATTTATGGTGCTTGAGTAAATGGCAATTTATGTGAAGTTGTCTGTCTTACTTTGAAAATGGCAAAACAAAAAGGAGAGCTGTGCTTACATTTAATACATTGATTTGTAGGCTTCATTTTACCAATATTAAAAACCCTTCTTGATAATCTTGGATTAACTGGATCATTTGTGGTTATTGCTTTAGACTAGAAAATTTTGCATTTCCTTCTACTTGGAATATTCAAATGTGTTTAAAAATATTTTTGTTGTGCTATCTTAAGAGGTTGGGGGTGAGGGAATTTTTACTGCTATCCAATGACAAGCCAGGCCTCAAATATACAGTTGTCCACTAAAAAAAATAGTAGGTAAGAGCAAGTGAGAGAATTGTTTTACCGATAAATGTCACATGTTCAATGTGAGAATCTTTGCCTAAGAATTAAATTTTCTGAATCCATCTTGTATAGAACCTAGAAAAGATGAAAAGGCTTGAGGGCTCACAAAAGAGACCAGAGTTGTTAGGTTACACCCTGCTTTTACCTAAAACAAAGGCAGTCCCCAACTTCATCTTTCTTTTTACCAAGTACTTTGACACGTGTAAAAGTCTTCCTGAATCTTACTTGACTGCCTCACCTCCTGGTTGGTTAATAAAAAGGTTTTTGGTTTGGTTTGACGTGCAGAGTGGGACCACAAGGTGAGAAGTGATCTGACTCTATTCTTCTTTCCTGACTGGGTTGATTTATTAATTTTTTGTGGCTGCCCTACTTCAGGCCTATTTACTAAAGGTTAGAAATATGGTGCATGGGATGATTTCACAACTGGTGACAGACAGAGATGCAGGGATCTGAGAAGATCCCAATGATGGTGAATTGACTCTCTGGTAGAATATTAACATGGCAGCACCCTTGAGCTGGACTGAATGTACAGAGCCCGTTGTCAGAACATCTGTGCAAAAGGCACTCCTGCTGATTGGCTTCTACCTTCTGGTCCATCTACCTGCATTTCTTGCTCTGGACTGTATGTGCTAGGCTCCCAAGAGATTCTCTCTTGCACATGTCCCAAGAGAGGGAAGGGGTGCCTTTCCAGTGGTGACAAGTTCTTGATCTAAAGACCTTTCCAAGGCTGATAGTTTAAAGTTTACTACTGGCACTGCACCAGAAAGAACCCCATTTCTCAAGGATGATGAATTGGCTACCATCTCTGCAGACTCACAGTGTGAAAATAGCTCAAACAGAAATACCTCCCATGCCCCAAGCCCTGAATCAGGTAGACAAGCCAATGCTGGACCTCCAAGTTCTGGGCACTGTCAAATGGTTCAATGTCTGAAATAATTACAGATTCATTAGCAGAGCCAACACCAAATAAGTCTCTGTGTGCTGAACAATTATTAAGAGAAACAATTTCAGGAAATTTATGTGTAGCTTTGGTGATGGGGAGACTTTGAAGTTTGATGTGAAAGGAGAAAGGGGCCCGAAAACTATCAATGTATTGAGACCTGGTGATGTGCCAGTGAAAGGTAGCTGATATGCTCCCAATAGACATAGACTCTGCCAATTCATTCCCCTACCTTACTCAGCTGCCCCTCCAACCATGTAGTAAAGGTCTCCTTAGTTGGGATAGAAGTAGGCAGTGTAGAAGTTTACTACTGGCACTGCACCAGAGAGAACCCCATCTCTCAAAGATGATGAATTGGCTACCATCTCTGCAGACTCACAGTTTGAAAATGGCTCAAATAGAGATACCCCATGCCCCAAGCCCTGAATCAGGTGGACAAGCCAATGCTGGACCTCCAAGTTCTGGGCAGTGTCAAATGGTTCAATGTCTGAAATAATTACAGATTCATTAACAGAACTAACACCAAAGGAGTTTTGTTGTAGAAGAAGAAGAAGAAGAAGAAGAAGAAGAAGAAGAAGAAGAAGAAGAAGAAGAAGAAGAAGAAGAAGAAGAAGAAGAAGAAGAAGAAGAAGAAGAAGAAGAAGAAGGCTGAAAAATCCAGATGCCAAAACCCACCTCCTTTTTTTCCACTATAAGTGTTTTGGGTTTCTAATGCAGCAGCTTATCAAGCTCACTGATGGAGTAGAAGTCAAAGAGAAAGCCCCATTTGAGTGAGCCCAACAGCAGAAAGATCAGTAGGTTTCCCCAACACATACAGATTCTGGCCCAAGTACCAAAGGTCTTTCCTTCCTGGATGACCTCAGCAGCGTACCACAGAAGGTGAAGCGGAAGAAACCAAATGCAGCCAAAGCCCAACTGAGAAGGTGCTTTCAGAATCTCTTACATCTGAATCACCGCCAAAAAAAAAAATTAAATTTCTTCTAGGTTAATCTCTTGACCCTACTTGCATCAGTCATTATATTGCTGGTTAAATTGTGTCTTCTACCTGTACCGATCTTAATGGCTACACTTTTGTTCTATGCCCCACTGCAAATGGATAATTTTGTATTCAACTCTAGTGGTTTAATTTTAGTTTGCACAATTGTGGGGAAAATGCGATATTGTTCAATTGTTAATTGTCCTCAGCTATCCATGTGTTTGTTTCCCATTGCTGTGATGCTTGATTGTGTATATTATTTAGCAATTCATTCTGAAATTATGGATGTTAAATTTTAATATCTTTGTTTACAGAAGTCTATGGTAACGGAACTTGTCTACCATAGACACTTATTGCAGTGCTCATTATAAGAATGTTTTAGCAAACTTATTTTCAAACTGTATATATCTGCAGATAAGTTATAATAAAAGGAAATAGCCTTGTATTACAGTGCTCAGTGTAATCATGTTTAAGAATTTTCAATTAAGTATGTCTGCAGAAAGTTTCTATTGTTTATGTTCAGAGAAGTCTATGACAATATTTGTGATATGTATCAGATAAGAATATGGAAAAATCTGATTGTTTTGGAATTATGTATGCACAGTCAACTCTGTACACACATTGTACAGCCAAGTCTAGACCTCTCCCCTCACCTGCAGTGATTCCTAGAGATTAGGAAATTTCCTCGCCACCTTACTTACTGTTAAAGGATTTTTTTCTTTTTAATTCTCCAACTTTTACTGTGCATATGCAAATTAATAGCCAGAGAAAAACTTTTGCAGCCCTTCTCATAAAAATTTTTTTTGAATAGATACAGGCGGGGGTCGGGTGGGCCGAAGGGAGACTTGGGACATTGGTGATGGGAATGTTGCACTGGTGATGGGTGGTGTTCTTTACATGACTGAAACCAAAACACAATCATGTATGTAATTAAGGTGTTTAAATAAATAAAAAAAAAGAAAATGTAATTGTTAAATAACACTCTACTTTTACCAAAACAAAGGTGTTCCCCCAATTTCCTCTTTCTTTTCACCAAGCCCTTTGACTTGTAAAAGTCTATGTAGATTTCACTCAACCTTCCCCCTCCTGGTTGGTTAATAAAGTGGTTTGGGGGTTGGCTTGGTTTGTGGAGTGGGACCACCATGAGGCAAGAAACAACTCAACTCCATGATTCTCTCCTGACCAGTTTTTTTAATTAATTCTTCATGACTACACTATTACAGACCTGTTCAGCCTGGGGTTGGAAATACAGCCTGTGGGGTTATTTCACAGAGTAATCTTTAAGATCCCATAGAATTGTGATTCTCTGAAATGTAGGTTTAAACTTAATATGAATTTTTGACTCACCCCCCCCAAGACTCCAGTTGTCTGAAAAAGTGATCCACTCCTATATCCGACATTTGAATACACTGTGATTAAGCAAACCTTTTGCGTGGGGGTGTGGAAGGATTGCATTTGCTCCAGAGTATCTATTAATATTTTCACTGATCATCTATTTTTTTTCAAAAGCACCATTCTTGGAAGAAAAGCTCCTCTAAACTCATTTGATATTTGTATATGCTTGTATGTCCCTAACTAATAATTTATAGAATTTCTCTTATGCTTTTATGATCTCCTGAATTAGCCATGTGGCTGTTTGCTCATGGTTTTTGATTTTAAAAAAATTTCCCCTGATTTCCTTGTCCTGGCAGAGTCATGAGATCCCTTTGTGTTTTTATCCTGCTCTGAAAAGAAATGGTCTTCACTATATAGAGAAATTGAAGCCTGTTTTTAATGCCCATGGAAAGGAAGGATGACTGGTATTCTGTTCACACATACAGTCTGTAATTCATTGCAATTTCTGGTTAACTTCAAGCCAGTATGGGGAATTGCTGTGCAATTATGAACAGTGGAGTAGTAAAAGTACAGGGGCAATCCTTCATACGGAACTCTTGGGCAAAGTCGTGTGAGAGCCATGTATTAGTCTTGCTGAGTTAGATAAATTGCAGTGGCAGAGTTGAATTTTGCAACTCTCTACTCATCTCTCCCTCTAAACCCCCACACGGCTGAATAAAATACTTTTTAAAAAGAACATTGCTTGAGCTATAGTAGTTCAGATAATTCCTGAAGAAATGCAAACGATATTTAAAAGTGTTTTACATTTCTCAGTGTTTATTTAGCTGTTTATAAATGCATTACAACCATTTTTTCCCACCAAAGAGAAGTCCAGTTCTTAAGTTGGGGACCACAGTTCACAACTCCAAGGAGAATTTCTCAAATAAACACTCCAGACCTACTCTCTTATCTAGTCCAGATTCTCTGTCTGAGAGAACTACCCCATCCTACTCTTCTATCCATTTTGCTGTTGTTATTGTTCTTTTCAGTGGCAGCTCATAATTTAGGTCTCTGGTTCACAGGACCTTTACAAACGATGCTACCATTTCTCAGTCACACATAATCCAAACTCTCAGAAAATCTACACATACAGAGAAGAAACAGCCTTAACAATGAAATTGGTTTGTTTACTTTACAAATGAAGAAAATGAAGCTCACATAGCAGGAATAATTATAGAGAGTATACATACATGTGTGGCATTGAGATATTTTCATTGTGCAAACTCTGCATCTTTAAAGTTGGGGGCAGTTTGGCCAGATATTAAAAATCAAAATAAAAGAAAATGAAAGGTTAAAAAGATCAAGTGCTTCATCTCTCCTGACAGTTGCATAATATTCCATTGTGTATATGTACCACAGTTTCTTTAGCCATTCATCTGTTGAAGGGTATCTTGGCTGTTTCCAGAGTCTTGCTATGGTAAATAGTGCTGCAATGAATATAGGTGTAAGGAAGGGATTTTTGTATTGTATTTTTGTGTTCCTAGGGAATATTCCTAGGAGTGGTATAGCTGGGTCGTATGGGAAGTCATGAAAGTCATGAAGTCATGAAATTTTCCTATACATGGATGTACATGGAATCTATTATGCTGAGTGAAATAAGTCAGAGAGAGAGAGAGAGAAAGATGCAGAATGGTCTCACTCATCTATGGGTTTTAAGAAAAATGAAAGACATTCTTGCAATAATAACTTTCAGACACAAAAGAGAAAAAAGCTGGAAGTTACAGCTCACCTCATGAAGCTCACCACAAACAGGGATGAGTTTAGTTAGAGAAATAAGTACATTTTGAACTGTCCTAATAATGAGAATGTATGAGGGAAATGGAAAGCTTGTCTAGAGTACAGGTGGGGGTCAGGTGGGGAGGAGGGAGATTTGGGACATTGGTGATGGGAATGTTGCACTGGTGTTGGGTGGTGTTCTTTACATGACTGAAACCCAAACACAATCATGTATGTAATCAAGGTGTTTAAATAAAATATTAAAAAAAGAAATGTTTCACTATCTAAAAATCATAATACTAACTGGGCATCCTAGATTTTATAAAGCAAAGCAGTTGTTTGAGGCCACTGCTCTTTGGTACATTGAGATTTGAATAAATACGCATCATTGACTGTAAGAAAACTCCGAAAGCTTTCTCTTTATGTTGTTGTTTTTGAATTGGTTCTGAATAGAAAAAAAGCTGTGAGCATAATGGAAGATATGTGAACATACAATTGGAAACACTGGTATTCATATGATGAATCCTATTACTAAATCAGCCTGTTATAAATGTATCACTTCCAGCCTCAAGTAGGGCAAGAGAAAGTTAGAAACACATTATGGCCTCAGATGTGTTAAAGCACGCATCTAAATTATTAAAAATTGTATAATATTTATGTTTCTTTGCTTTTAAAAATTTTCCAAGAAACATTACTTATGGCTTATGAAAATGAAGTTTGAAAGAAAAATTAGCTAAGCCATAAAGTCATTCAGACTTCTTCCACTTATATATTAATATATTCTACCATCATTATTCCTTTCAACTCCATGCTTTTTCAAGATAAATATGATGCTTAGTTTCTACTCCAGTAAAAAATTTCAGTTTCATGTTGTTGAAGCTAGTCTAATATAAATGTAGTTTTGATCATCTCCACTGCTTTTAGATTAATTTAATGTCTTTCTTTGAGCAAATTATTCACATAAAATATCTGGTTTCTATTCTCATGCCTCAGGTTATCTTTTCAAGTTCAGCATTACCCAGTCTTTGGAAATGGGAACTAAACCTGTTTTCTCTGTTCTTGATTTTGTCTAAGGTGACCAGGTAAGCACATATACACTGAAACTCATTTAAGAGACATGATTTAGGTAGCCTATATATATGTTATATATATATATTTATATATACTTTTGTGTATATGTATGCATATATTTGTATATATGTATTTACAAGTAAGAAATAATAAAATGCCTCCCTCATAGCCTTCTTTTGAGTTGAAAAGAATAGATCTGTTGTTGACAAAATTATGCGTGGCTCAACTCAGCTTGATGTAATCATTTGTATTTAGTATTTGTTGCCTTCTGGCTCTCTCTGATCATTCTGCCATTCTTTTTCTTCTTTACTTTGTTCCAAGGTTTTGTGTGGTTCCAATACTCACTTAGACTTTGCATACTCATTTTCATGCGTCCATGAGTCTCATTTCTTTAGCCTGAGTCAATCTTAGCCTATGACAAATTATTAGGTTCTTGTTTACAGAAAAAAGCAATTTATCAAATTGAACCCCTTATCTATACTTCCATACTACTCCCCCATCCTTTCCATTGCTCCTAGATGGTGCACAGTTGTAATATTTGCTGATGAAACTAAGAAAAACACACTTTATTTCCTTAAAGGATAAGAGTAAAAAAATATAGTAAAGGTGTGATAGTGGCAATCACCGTTTTTTGCATCGGTCCAGAAAAATGGGGAAAATGGAAAAAAAATCCTTGACCTGATTACAAAAAGGCCTCACCCCAGAAGTTTATTGGCATAAGACAGACTCTGGGTTCCAGGCATACCAGTCCATCCAACTCCAGTCATTCTCAAGGTCCCGGTGAAACTTTTTCCCATTTTAGCTATTGTTGGTATCAGATACTTATATTTAAAGACTCTGCATTCTGTACATTTCTTTCATGGATGTCAGGCTGATGTGGAGCATCCTCTAGTTTCAGTATACCATTCAATGCGGAGCGATCTGCCCTGCATGCAGACTGTTGATGAGTCGTCTGGGTGTTGGGAGCACTCTTTGGAGTAAGTCAATGCCAACACAGTGGTAGATCTTCCCTGGTAGAGGCTTGGATTCTGGTAATGTTCTAGACAATTGTGGTTGTTTCCATAGATGGTATCCAACTTACTGAACTTAAAAACAAATAACTGTAGTAGAATGCCTGTCTTGAATACAGGCAGGGGATGGGAAGGGGAGAGGGGAAAAGTTACACTGCTGAAGGGGGGTGTTCTGGTTATGACTGTAACCCAAATATGATCATGTTGCTTAAATAAAAAATATATTTATAAAAAAAGAAATTCCCCAAGAATAAAAATCCAGAATAAAAAAAACTTTATACTATTTAACTCTTGCATGAATAACAAATCCATTTTAATCTAATTTTGATATAAATCTAGTTTCAAGCACAATGTTTGTCACTAGAATTATCTTTCTTGACACATAAAGCTGAAGTCAGTGTTATTAAAAATTGACTACAATTTCCTACTCCTAAAAAAAAAAAGAAAAACACACTTTAAAACCTTTTAAAAAAACAACCCTTTTACTAGGAGAAAGTATAATATTTACTAGGGTAGATTTATCTATTACTAAGGTAGATTTATTTATTTGCCTTTGTTTTACCATACCTGGTGGTACTCCGAGGTTACTCCTGACTCTTTATTCAAGAATTATTCTTGCAGGTTTATGGGACACCATAAGGACACGAGGGATCAAACCCGGGTTGACCACAGGCAAGGCTACATGTACTATTATTTCTCCCACTCTAGGATGGCTATTTTTAAATAAAAATCTCAGGATGATTCAAATTCCTAGGATTTCAGATGGAACATGGACATCTGAGGAGGGTTTTTGCTTGTTTGTTTTTGACTATTTCACTACCCACTGCATACATTTTTTGACAGCACATGAACAAAGGGCTTTCCCAATGTCATTCAGATCCTTTTGCTAGAAACAGCACAGACACAGGACATAAAGCTTTCTTGCATATGTTTAGTCATTGATTTTCTAAAATAAGAAAGTCTGGATATATTTAGGTGTGCTTCTCCCTTTAGCCTTCCTTTTACCAAAGGAATAATCCCCTATGGATTTCTTTGATGGACAATATCTTAGAAGTCCTGTCCTATTAAGCAATTCTATTTCCCATTTATTTTTATTTATTCCCTCAATGGTATCTCAAAATTGGTTTTTAAATCAGAATTACAGAGATTAATTTTTCTTTTGGCCAAGGCTTTATGAAAGTGGGATATTTGTGTGTGTATTTTTGTCAGAATCGGAAAAAAGATCTATGAAAACACACTACATAACATCTAAGTAAGCTTCTTAAATTTTAGTATTCCTTTTGTTTTTTAACTTAAATTTAAAATTACCCTAGCCTTCTTCTGATTATATCTCTCCCATTAGCTCCAGGTTTGTGGAATGTTTATATGTTAAAAAGAATGAAAGCAAAGAACCTTGAATTTCTTGTCTAGGTACACAATGGAAGATGGAATGTTTTTATAATCTAATCTTTGTATAAACACATTCTCTCTCCCTTATATGTAAATACATATTAAGACATTCCACATAAAGAGGTATAATAGATGCATATTCTCATTCCAGATGATTATTGTGGTGTAAACTTTGTGCTAGAAATGATCATTATGCAGTAGAGTGCCAGTGAAAAGGAAAATAATTCAGTGAGCAACTAAGAAAAAAATAATCTTCCCTAGCCATGAGACATTTAATACTTTAGGGTTATGATCCTGTTCATAAATTCTTCCAAGAAGTGCAGTATTTTCTTTCTTCTTTGCTGGAAGTAGTTTGGACCATAACTAGCTGTGCTCAGAGCTCACTCCTGGTTCTGCATTTGGGGATTACTCCTTGCAAGCTGTTTCCAAGGAAGTTTTAGACAATATAATATGCCTATCACATACTTTTTATAGATTTCAAAATATCACATATGATTTATGCTCTATTATTTAACTAAAACAAGAATCCTTAGCTCATGGATCATTCAAAAAGTTTTGGTGGCCACATTTAGCTCAGAAACCAGATTTATTTGATCCCCGCCTTGGAAGATTTTAGGATTTTTCTCTGAAAAGCCTCTAAGTCAACCCATGAGAAAAAATTGAAGCTTGAAGCATCTGCCTGAGGTTTTTTGTTTTGTTTTGTTTTGTTTTGTTTTTGAGGTATAAAATCCAGGTTGGCAAGCAACCTATCCACTGCACTATTACACTTTTTCCAAGAAATGCCATACTTTAAACAAACAAGACTGATTTAATATATCAGAACCACAATGTTTTTCTGTTTCCTTCTCTACTAACTGACTCACATGTCCAAGCTTGCTCTTCAGGCCTAAAAATAAGAATTCCTAGAGAAACTGTAATTACAAGAGTTTTGTGAACATGTATTTCTATTCCTTCCCTTCTTCTTCACTAGGTGGTATTCAAGAATCTCCAAGCTGGCAAGCTTTAGGTTCCATTAAATATATACCTAGAAAGCAAAGATACCGAATCCATGCAAATGCAAACCAAAAATAAATATTCTGGGCTTTTTGTTTTCTGACTTTGTCCTTCATTGTAAAGTTTTTAAGAAGGGAACAAAAAAGGGAAGAAAGAATATAATTGTGTCATAATAGAGTGTAGTGATTCTTTGCTCATTTTAATTAACTTTTCAATCCCATAGGAGCCATTCAACTCCTCAGAGTCACGAGAAAATTCCATCATAGCTTATTTCTGTTTCATAGTAACTTGGATATTGGTTTGCTTATCCCCCGGGATCTAAGATATTATACACAAAGGATGGAGAATGTCATTAAAAATTAATCATTTTGAAATATAAAACATTATTGAAGCCATGCTATTGTTCGGAAAATGTATTAGCTGGTTGACACAAAATCATTACACACGTAGCCACACTGGCTGTTTGTATTTCATGCTAACTACTTTTCATTGTGTCCTCGAAGTTATTATTAGAACTTGGCTAGAGCTCAGTACATGGTAAATTAAAATAATACGTTGAGGCATATTGGCTTAACATCATTGTGTTGTCAGAGATGCAAATGATTTGGGATTTATGGATGAATACACTGATGAAAAGACTCAAGAAAGTAATGAGAAAATGCAAGATGTTGGATTCTGATGCCAAATTTCTGTGCTCAAAATATGGGTCTACTTCATGGATTCATAGGTTCTTGAGAAAGACATTACCTCTAAAGCTTTGGGTTATGGGACTCCCTGATATTATCTCCTTGTGGGCATAATTTAGCCTTTGGGATATAGAGATAATCTAGCTTATTTTTTTGTCTCTGATCAGTGTCAGTAATTTGAGTTGCTGTAACAAAAGAGCATAGAATCTATGAGTGGTGTTTACAGTTTCCATAGATTCTCTTGAGAGAGAAAAAAGAAAAATAGAGGAAAAACTGAAAAGGAGAAGGGGAAGATAGGGAGAAAGAAAGGAGGAAAGGAAAGAGGAAGGAAGAAAAAAAGGAAGGAAAAAAGAAGGAAGGAGGGAAGAATAATGATATAATTTACTCCCAATGACCAATTTCATCACTGGAGCTCTGCTCATGACCTTATATCCAAAGACTCAATCTATAGAGTTCACATTGGGTATTAGGTGGCAGCGTATGAGTTTGGGTGTTATACATTCATTCTACAATGGTATTTGGTTGTAAAGTGTGCGTGTCATAAACATCTCTATGGCAACTCCTCAATACAATCTTTGATATACTAGAAGCCCTGCCAGACAATATATAAGCAGGTGAATATGGCTGTATTCCAAGGAAGTTTTAGACAATATAATATGCCTGTCACATAATTTTTACAGGTTTCAAAATATCACATATGATTTATGCTCTATTATTTAACTAAAACAAGCATCTTTAGCTCATGGATCATTCAAAAAGTTTTGGTGGCCACATTTAGCTCAGAAACCAGATTTATTTGATCCCCGCCTTGGAAGATTTTAGGATTTTCCTCTGAAAAGCCTCTAAGTCAACCCATGGAGAAAAAATTGAAGCTTGAAGCATCTGCCTGAGTTTTTTTTTATTTGAGGTATAAATATCTTCTATAATGTTAATTTCTGAAGTGGCATCCATTTTTCATGGGTGATGTGAGTATGTTTCTAATTACTAGGCTACCCTGAAGGAAAATGTGATTATGTGGAAAAATGGGTGAAGGCACTTTGCATGGTTCTAGTCTGTATAGTGAATGTGTTATTAACTGGTACTGAACACAGGCTTAGTCCATGTTCAGTGTGAACTTTGCATACCAACTTTGCCACCATGACAAGTTTGAGACATCTCTGGAATGTAGGGAATATAGTCATTAAAGGTTCTCCCAATATGGATTTAGGAATAGAAGAGAGATTAAAGAGTCTGGCATAAAAATCAGGTTTTTTTTTTCAAGAGTTACTTTGATCCTATGACTTTAGGGTGCAAGGTGCCAAACACGTCCAGTTTTTCATATAAAATATGTCATACTGGTTGGTCTTTGTAGTTAACTTTACATTCAAGGTATGTGTAAGGAGAATTCTATGCCAAAAGCATCTCGTTAAGGTATAGCAAGCAAAGTAATGGAAAGAATTTGCAGTTTTTTTTTTCAGCTTAAGGGTTTAATTCTTAAAAGTATGGCACTCATTTTCTATATAGATCTTACATGTTCTGGAAAAGTAGCCATTGTCATATATACTCTTTGAAATATCAAGGAACTGAATGTTTATTATTCTCTTTACTCACAGGAAGAATTTGAAGTCATCTTTTTCTCATTCTTTCATTCTTTCTTTGTCTCTTTCTTCTTCCTTCCTTCTTTCATCCTTCCTTCCTTCCTTCCTTTCTCTTTCTTTCTTTTTGTCTTTCTTTCTTTTTTCTCTCTTTTTGTATTCCTTTCTTCCTTTCTTCTTCTTTTCTTTCTTCCTTCCTTTCTTTCCTTTCCTTCTTTCTTTGTCTTTCATTCTTTCTTCTTTCTCTTTCTTTCTTTCTTTCTTTCTTTCTTTCTTTCTTCTTTCTTTCTTTCTTTCTTTCTTTCTTTCTTCTTTCTTTCTTCTTTCTTTCTTTCTTTCTTTCTTTCTTTCTTTCTTTCTTTCTTTCTTTCTTCTTTCTTTTCTCCTTCTTCCTTCCTTCCTTCCTTCCTTCCTTCCTTCCTTCCTTCCTTCCTTCCTTCCTTCCTTCCTCTTTCTTTCTTTTTGTCTTTCTCTCTTTTTTCTCTCTTTTTGTATTCCTTTCTTCCTTTCTTCTTTTCTTTCTTCCTTCCTTTCTTTCCTTTCTTTCTTTCTTTCTTTCTTTCTTCCTTCCTTCCTTCCTTCCTTCCTTCCTTCCTTCCTTCCTTCCTTCCTTCCTTCCTTCTTTCTTTCTTCTTTCTTTCCTTCTTTATTTTTCTTTCTTCTTTCTTTCTTTCTTTCTTTCTCTTCCTTTCTTTCTTCATTCTTTCTTTCTTTCTTTCTTTCTTTCTTTCTTTCTTTCTTTCTTTCTTTCTTTCTTTCTTTCTTTCTTTCTTCCTTCCTTCCTTCCTTCCTTCCTTCCTTCCTTCTTTCTTTCCTTCCTTCCTTCCTTCCTTCCTTCCTTCCTTCCTTCCTTCCTTCCTTCCTTCCTTCCTTCCTTCCTTCCTTCCTTCCTTCCTTCCTTCCTTCCTTCCTTCCTTCCTTCCTTCCTTCCTTCCTTCCTCCCTCCTTCCTTTTCATTCTTCTTTCATTGTACCACACTCAGTGATGCTTAAGTATTACTCTTGACTCTGTTATCCAAATAACTCCTAGCAGTGTCCTACACACAACACTATTACTCCAGTCCCCATAAACATCACTTTTATTTTACCATACCAGTTAAATATATCAACAAATCCTAACATTATTAAAGCACCATTATTTTACTAATTGAGATGCAAAAATTAGTTATCTTCACAATGCATTTATAAAATATAATTTTTCAATGTTTAGGTATTTCCCTATTATATCTGATTTTTTCTTCTCAGAACATGTCAATTATGATTAGATGAGAAATTCTATTTATTTGAATATGTAACCTGAGAAAGAATGCTACAACAAAACTCAGGACACGAATATTTTGGTCTCTGTTTAGTTGATTTGTGATTATTTAAAAGAATCTTTAACATCTTTCAGCCTCATTTTCCTTTTCTATTCTTTGTAGATAATATTGCCATACCATAGCTTTGTAGTACTGATGAAGTGAAAGTATTTTTGAAAGGACTTGGCAAACCACAAGTCACTATGATGGTGTGAGTAACTTACAATGAGGATCTTGCCAGATTATAGACGTTTCTATCTGTGGGATTACTTGCTCCTACTCTTTTGTGTGAGTACTTGTTTCTAAGCAATGTTCGGAGTATGCAGCAGCTACTGCAGGGGATACATAGCCAGGTAGACAGTTCCAGGCTTTGACTTGGCAGTGAGATGCTCAGGTCCAGTGGTGCTGGCCACTATCAGGGGCCATAGTCAGTTGTGCTCCAGTAACTTTCAGTACCAGGGATAGAACTTTTGGGTATCAAACATGCAAGGAATGAACTCTAGTCCTTTGAGTTACCTAGCTGTGTCATATAGTGTTTCTTAATCAGGACTTAAGACAATGATTATTTTGTTTTTTAGAAACTAATTGGCTAGCTAAGCTCTCTCTCAGACACACATGATCGTTATCATTATTATGATGTCTTGGGAGAATCACTTTATTATAAAAGTAATATTTAGCTTCTTTTTTTTCATGTGGATAGAATAGAAAGAAACCTAGAGATCTCGAGAGAGTTGAAAAACGACTACAACGGACTGAAGAGTGGTGTGTTTTCATAGAAACTTTGTCCTTTTTGTGCAAATTTAGAGATTTGGGTTTGCTAATAGGCAACATTTAGACCAAAACAAGTTTCTTCCAGTGTGTTAGGAATTATTTGTTCAAAACAACACATCGTGTTGAGAGATGCGATAGAAGTAGGTACGTCATGACTCCAAGGCACTTCACATAATTAAATGTTGACAAAATTAAACTCTTGATGTTTCCCCTGCACTATCCTCCGCAGTCCCCACAGGTACTGACTTAATGTACCTTCTATTCAGAAGTTCATAGAGTGAAATTATACTTGTGATTCTGAAATTAGTATGTCATGAATTCCCTTTCTTATTGAAAAAGATTTCCCATGACTCAGTTGAATAGTAAATGTCTGTGTTCTCCCTCCATCCCCAAATAAACTCAAGGGAAGTTGTCATGCATCTATTTTAAAGGCTAAAACACTTACCTGTCCTTTCATAGAAGTGTGATGTGTAGCGTGATCTTGAAACTAGATTTCTATGAAGAGATATGATTCCTTGTTGGCCGAATTCCACTAGGGAGTCCTTTATGTGAGTAAATGTTTTCAGCTCTCTGAAATCCTATCTGTAACTCATTGAGGGAAGTATCATTAAGGGATCAGTTTGAGATTTAGGTCTCTACTGTGGTACCTCATTGAGCTGGCCCGCGGCTCACAGTTATTCATGGTCGTGGAAAGGACTCTTACCTGAAAGAAAGAAGGGTGGGAGAAAAGGGACACCAAGTCAAGAATTCTGATCAAAGTGTCAATATTATTTCAAGCAAGCAGGGCTTACATAGGGAGTGAACGATAGTGGGTGGTTACATAACGAGTGGTTACAGGAACAATGCAATCTCTAGGTGTATTCATAAAAATCACAATGCTCTGCCAGCATACCTCCTGCAAGAACATACATGTTATAACAAGCCTTATTGTGTGGTCAAATTCTTGCAGGGCAGTCTGCGTCAACTCCTGCCCATTTGGCAGGTACGCATCTTAAATTCAGATTAAGGGCAATGCTGAGACAAAATGTCTGTCTGAGGTAAAATGCTGTACTTATGCTAAGCTATATTTCAAAGGATCTGGCTCCCAATTCCTCAGTATTAAGTCTTGGTCAACTGAGTCAAAGACTATCTTAGCTCTGATGGCTATGGCAAGTGGAGGAGGGCACTACTTGTCCCATTCTGAGGTCAGTGGACTCTAAGCACTAAGCATTTTTCTGGAGATCCTGTCATGGAAATCCATGGATGCTTTCTTCTGAGATCAGTGATTGGGGTAGATATCAGGGATTCTGGATGTCATTCAATATTTTTTAAAAGACTATATGGCAATCAGAACTTCATAATCCATATGTTACAGCCATAATAAAAACTTTTTTGACAACTGGGATATAAAAGCATCTCCCCCCCCAGACAAGTCTGTTTCTATTATTTATAGTTCTTGTGTAAATCAAGTTTATTTAATGGTGTACTTACCTCTTAATTTTCTCTTCTTCCTAAAATGCAAATTCTAGGAAGTCTGGAGCCATTTATGTTGTCTACTGCTGTATATTTAGATCTCTAAGCAATGTGCAGCACAGGACATGTGTTCAATGATATTGGCTGGATAGAAGAGTAAAGAGAAAGAATTGAGTTCTTTTTGATTCATTGAGAAAAAGCTGCATGGATGTTTTAATTGGTGTTCAAATTTATTTCCCTTCAATTACTTTGATCTTTTAGTCTTTTCTCTGTTGCTTACAGGAGACACTTAGCCTCTTCTACCTGAGGATTCTTTATTTAGTGCTTAAAATGTAACTCATGTCTTGGAGTGCTATATAATCTTAGCTCAAAATACTGTTATTCTGATGTTGTGATTTAATATTTCTTGTCCAAAGGTCTTAGTGGAAATATGCACCTTTCTAATTTTTTGAGAAATACATAAACTTGGAATAAACAAACTGAAAATAACTGGTTGAGTTCAGACCTGTTACACTTTTTTATATGCACTATTTTTTAATTTAGTGTGTTATAATTTCATCAATCTCTTCTCTAGTAGTTTTATATTCTGAACTAGGAATTCATTAGATGTAATCTGATTGGTTTAGGGTAGTTGTACTCTGTGACTTTGTCATGGAGTTTCTTTGTTTATTGTTTGGAGACTTCCAATATGTTGTTCTGAAAACCTGAGGGCTTCTCATGAAGATTCTTGGTCAAACTAGCCAGTTGTCAGTGTGATAGCCTGAGGATGAACTAATACTTTGGTCGTGTTATGCTATGGATTGCTGGGACAATGGGTAGTGTTCTGGGGCCACCAGAGCTGCACCTAGCAATATTTAGGTAACCACATGTTGTTGTGACTGAACTGAGTTGACAACAAGCAGCTCATCTTAACCTCTGTGCAATTATTGCTCCAGCTTTGGCATGGAATATCTTGTTGTATCTATGGTCCATTGTCTTTTTTAATCATGCATTTTTCATTAAGAATTGCATTGGGACCGGAGAGATGGCATGGAGGTGGTGCATTTGCTTTGCATGCAGAAGGACTGTGGTTCGAATCCCAGCATCCCATATCGTCCCTGAGTCTGCCAGGAGCGATTTCTGAGGGTAAAGACAGGAGTAATTCCTGAGCGTTGCTGGGTGTGACCCAAAACAAAACAAAAACAAACAAACAATAAAAGAATCGTATGATACTATGATTTATGAGGGCTAAACTACTGAAAAAGACCTTATTTCAATTAATAGATTATAAAGGTAATTCTATGTTAGCATCCTTTATTAGATACACTGCAGCAGATAAACAGAGCTAGCCCCCTTTGCCAATCCCATCAAAGATTGGGATAGTTGTGATCCTTAATGCTTAGCCACAGACATTTTCTCTCCATTACTTCATTTGAGTTCTCTTCTAATACAGTTTAATTGAAGCTAGGATTTTATTAGGCCTGCCATAGAAGGATTAGGTTTATATGTGTTTCAAGGGCCTTTGAGAGATCAGCAAATACACAGCATATTCATGACCCCTTCCTGTTTCTCAGGTTTTGACATATGTCTATTATTATTAGTTTTTGGGGGGGTCACACCCTGCAGCGCTCAGTGGTTACTCCTGGCTCTGTGCTCAAAAATCGCTTCTGGTAGGCTAAGGGGACCATATGGGATGCTACGATTCGAACCACTATCCTTCTGCATGCAAGGCAAACGCCTTACCGCCATGCTATCTTTCCAACCCCATATGCCCATTATTGACTCTATATGGGTCTTAGACTAAAGGGAAGCCTCACCTCTTGCATCTTTCTCCTACATATATCATGGGGTATATGTACTATATTTTTGTAATATATTTCTGGAAAGGTTGTGTGTAGATTAATTTTGTTCAATCAAATCTTACATTGATTGCAGATATTTCATTGTTTAAATAAATTCCACAGAGAGTTTGTTTATAGACTGCCACCAATTAATTTTATTCTTAAATAACTTTTTCTTGAAAGGGATGTTCTCCTAGGATTTAATTATAAGTAGAATGGCAGATTGCTAATCACTCAGAGAGGGGGATCAGAGGAGTTTGAAAGTAACCAGGGCTTTGACTGCTTCTGTCAGCATATCTTCATGTGGCCTTGTCATGGCAAACGTCCAGAACTGGCTAAGAAGCCATCATTTGAGACCCTTCTAAATAAGACTATCCTCCTATGGGCTACCAATTCACTGAGTTGGCATTGTTCCTTTTATAAATGTTAGTATTTTCATTTCTCTCTTTTTTTGGGGGGGGATTTTTTTTGGTCACACCCAATGCTGCTCAGCGATTACTCCTGGCTCTGTGCTCAGAAATCATTCCAGGCACACACAAGGGACCACATGGGATGCCCAGATTTGAACCACCGTCTGTCCTGTGTTGGTCTCATGCAAGGCAAATGCCTTACCACTGTGTATTTCTTTTTTGATGTTTATTCTTTTGTGTGTGTGTGTGCTTTGAATTCTTCTTTTTATTATTAATATTTTTTTATTTTGGCCAAAGTGGATTACAAATCATCCACAGTAGTATTTTAGGATATAGTGACATTGAATCAGGGGCATTCCCACCACCAATGTTGTCCTCCCTCCACCCCTGTTCCCAGCATGCATCCCATATCCCCCTCCTTTAACACCGCCCCCCCCGGGCTGCTAGTATAAGTGGTCCCCTCTGTGTCTAGCATGTTGTAGATTGGGAATCGATTCTGTAGTAGTTGACTTTGGATTTGGTGTTTAAATCTGATCATTTTTTATTTCTACTCAATGTTCATATGACTGTTTGGTCTTTGTGCCCTCCATTATTTCCCCCTCAGTTTTATTAGCTCAACCACTTTCATGCGTTCATGGAATAGGGGAACCTTAACAGCATTTTAGATGAGAAATAGGCATCTAACATATTTGTCAAATCTGTTGAGTATAGATTTAAGAACTGAAGAGCTGCCCCCATCTAAGCATGGAACTAATTCATCATTGGCACTCAAACTTGTCATCCATAGGCTACATCATCATTTCATTTAATACAGAACAAATCACCTACAATTTGAAAATACCCAGAAATTAAATGGCCTCTTTATCATTTCCTTGTGACAAGCATATGGAGAAATTGTTACAGAGTGATCTGTCTCATTCCTTATGTGGACAATTTTGTGTGTGTCTGTCTTCTTTCATTATGATCAACTTTTTTGAAAGGAATGAATTTGACATTAATTCTATCTTCAATGAGTCAGGAAAAAAAACGCCATTTTTTTGTTGGCTTGTCAAAGGCTGTTCACTTCTCTTCCCCAAAAAATGCAGTCATAATTTTAGATATTTGACTTGAAGAATTAGACTTCCTAAACTTATGCACATTTTATGAAAGACATAATGCCTCTGCAGAAAATGTTTAAATACATTTTTTACTTTAGTGTTTTAAAAATAATCAGGTATTTCATACCAATTGAGTCTTTGTAGCTTTATATTTTATAAAAATTGTTGGTATCTTTATAATGTTAAACATGCTTATAGAGTTTTTGCTATCTTTCTATGATTTTAGGCATCCAGTTTACTAAACTGTTAATAATAGGGTTCATTATTAGTTATTAATAAATTGTTATAACAAGTATTGATTATTATTATTAATAAGATGCATAATATATTTCTGCTCCACACCCCCACTAATGTTTATACTTCCCTTCACTACTATCCTAGTGTCCCACATACTTTGAGATATTGTTTTTCACCAGACTCACCCGTGGTTAACTTCCTGCTGAAGATCAGTTCTCAGTTCCTGTTGAATTTGATACCACATTATTTTGTTTATTTTCCATATTGAGAGAGCTACTCTTGACATTTACCCTTATAGCCAAAATCTATTTAGAAAATAATTATGTTATTACAGCACTATTCATACACCCCAAATTTGGGAACAACACAAGTGTCCACCAACAGTTGACTAGATAATAAAACTAGCTATATGTACTCAATTGGATACTATGTCCTGTAAGATAAGATGAAATCATTTAATTTGCTGTTATGTAGTTATCCATGCAATGCCATAGGAGTTATATTAGAATGGAAGATGTAGTTTTTATTAGTCATATACTGTGTACGACTGCTTGTTACATGTTATCTTAATTACCTCAATTTATCTTAATATTTCTAACTCCATAAACAATCTCAGTGGAAGCATTAATAAAATATGTAAATATTTTAAAACTATGCCACATATTTAATGTATAAAGCCATAAACTATAATCTCATAATTGTTATTTATTAATCAACCATTATTTGTTACTTATTAATTATTTTATAAAATAAAAATTATATTTTTATTGAGACCAATGGAAATGACAAGTCTTTCCCAGTTATGTGTAATGTACATAGTGACAGTGAATCGGGGTCAATTCCAACCACCAATGTTGACCAACTTCGGCATCTGTTCTCAACATGCATCCCATACTTCCATCCTTCCTTAGCTCTCTGATTAACACTGTATTAGGTCCCTTTGTGTATAGCTTGTTATGGTTTGGGTCTCTTGATTCTATTGTCATTGACTTTGGGTTGGGTATTTTGGTCTGGTCATTTTATTTTTTTATAATTATCTTTATTTAAACACCGTGATTACAAACATGATTATAGTTGTATGATTACAGTCATGTTAAGAACACCCCCCTTCACCAGTGCAACATTCCCACCACCAATTTCCCAGATCTCCCTCCTCCCCACCTCCCCACACCTGTACTCGAGACAGGCTTTCTACTTCCCTCATTCATTCACATTGTTATGATAGTTTTCAGTGTAGTCATCTCTCCAACTGCACGCATCACTCTATGTGATGAGCTTCGTGTCATGAGCTGCAGGGTCTGGTCATTTTTTTATTTCTACTCAGTGTTTGTGAGACTGCTTGTCCCTGATACCATCCACTTTTTTACTTAATTATGAGGCAGAACAAGAAAATAATTTTTAAAGTAATATTTATTGTATATATATTTTTACTAATTAATAAGTCTTATGCAATAGTAATCAAATCAAAGACGATTCAAGTCCCTTAAACATGGAATATGTAGATAGTTTGTAAATAATGTTCGTCTTTCAGCAAGGACATCATCAGTAATGGTATAATTATGGCGACGGAGTAAGTTGTAACTTGGCTGACACTGAATTCTCATTGCAGGACTAAGTAGAATAATCTACTCAGGCTTAAAGTATCTTTAAAACCGTACTTAAAAAGTCTTATTTTAAAAGGTCACTCAGTAAACACTAAGCTAAGGTTTCATTTCATTAAATGCTCAGCATTAAAAACAGATAATAAGATCGGTATTTGGAGTAGAAAGCAAAAGGCAAAATAAACAACCACAAGAATGCTAATTTGGAAATTCTCTTGGAATTAAATGGGCTAATATTTGATGACAACTTATTCAAGGCCTTGTCCTTGAGAAGCTTCGATATGCATAACTTTTACAAGCACACTAAATGCAGAAAATAATCCTATTATAAGACATTAAGAAAAATAGGTTTCAGCCTATTGCCCAAAGTCAAATATATGGGATTCCAGAGTGGTAGTAGTGAAAGGGAGTCAAGATTTGGATCAAAATCCATTTAATGACAAATATTTAGGTTTTCCTAATCTCATCAGCTGTAAGTCAACTGATAGGGAAGATGTAAGATTTAGCAACAATTGACATCCTGTTTCAGGTGAGTTTATCAGTTCTTCCCAGAAAACACTAATTCCATCAGAAATTAGACAAACAATATAGATAAAGTTGAAAGAAAAGACAGAGATCCAGTTTCCCAAGAAGGTCAGTTGATATAGGTGGGAACACTGAGCAGTTTGATACTGAATGAAAAATCTCCCTTCTTTTTTTATTTTACAGACAAATCATTTACTTCTGAATAGAACTGGGCTCTCTCTGCCCTGGAAACGGGGGTGGGTCAGGGTCTGGGCTCAGCAAGCACCCACCCCCCAACTTCTTTGGGGGCTGAGTCCTCTCCCAGATCTGCTGGGTCCGAGGGCCAAGGCATGGGGCTGGATGTAGAGGCGACAGGTAGAGGGAGATGGGGAACCTGTGGACCGACCACCAATGGGGTAGACAGAGGTGGGGGTGGGGGAGGTGGGGCATGGGGCTGGGGCCTGCCAGGCAGTTGGATCCGAGTGGGCTGAGTCTCAGAGCAGGCGACAGGTGTTGCCCATGGTGTTGGCTGGGGTATCGAGGTTGTGGCTGTAGGGAGAGTTCCAGTCCCGAAGGAACACGTCCTCCAGCTGGCTCCTCAGGAAAGGAAGGTAAACCAGTAAACCAAAAGAAGAGAAAGTGGTCTCATAACAGAATGGAATCCCCTCCACTTTCCCTTCTTTCTTTGTATGAGTCTTAGGGCAAATAATAGAAAGAAGAGAAAATAAAATTAAGTGACCAGCTTTTTTTTGTTTAATTTAGTTTTGTTTTGTTTTGTAGGGGGTCACACTAGAGGCATTCAAGGGTTACTCCTAGCTCTGCCCTCAGAAATTGCTAATGGCTCTGGGGATCATATGGAATACAGGGAATCAAACTCCTATAAGTCCTGGGTCAGCCTTGTGCAAGGCAAATGCCCTATCACTGTGCTACCACTCCAGCCCCAAGTTTTTTTTTTTCTTTCTTAACCTAGCATCCTAGTGGTTGAAATTTTTCATTTTTATTTTATGCTTTTAATAGTAGTTAGCTTACAATGCATAGCAACCTTCACCCAAACCTTAGTGGTTAAAACTTTCTGTAATTATTTTTGTTATGTTAACTTTCTTTGGGTCTGGAACGGCTAGCTGAGAGTCAGTAACTTAGACTAGGCACATTTTCACCTGTGCTGGGAGAGCTGTGCCTCTCTGATTGATCTTTTATCTTTCAAATAATGTACTTAGATGTATTCTCATATTAGTTGTGTTCAATGAAAAAACAAAACAAAAACAAAAACTTTCATGAGAGCAAAAGATAGAAAGGTCAATCTATCTTGAAGTTTAGCTTTAGAACTCAATGTCACTTCTCATTTTATTATTCTGTGAGAGCCATAAAGTCAGATAACAATTAATGTGTGGTAAGTAAACAACATTCATCTTTTGGGGGAAAGTGTTAGGGTCTGGAGTAGAAGGATGAGACGACACAACTGGAATAAAGTTTAATACTTTAATCCATCTTCCAATAAGGTCCCCCACACTGGCCAGCCAGGGCCATCTCCCGAAGGAGATGAGCCCCATCCAAGGTCATGAGGAAGATTATATAAGGAAAGGATAGAGGGAGGTTCCAGCTTTCTGATGATCCTTAAACTGGTTGGTTATTATCTAGGGGTACTTTCCTACTGCACGCTTGTCCTTCCCTGATAGGCTACGTGGCATGGCCAGGTAGCTTGGGGCAGGGTCTATGGAAATAGGCTTGTGAAGACCTAACATGTGGTTCTTACAAAATGGCGTCTCTCCCTGCTCAGAACCTAAGAAGAAGCCTGCCATGTGGTCTTTACAAAATGGCGCCCCCTCCTTGTTCAGAATTCAGGTCCCAATAGAAAGAATTGCAAAGAATCTTTGGCTGTTGTTGGAAATACGAGATTTTTTTAGCATGGAGAAATGAAGGTTCTTGGTTTGTTATCAGTGATTACCATTGGCAGATATTTTCTTCAATGCCTCCTTCATCTATATTGACTTATTATATAAGATAATTGTCATAGGCAAATTAATTTCTCATAGTTAATAAGTTCTTATAAAAGCAGCATCTCCTCTGCAGAATCTTGCAAAGTTTTCTGTGAAAGGCAAATAATTGTTGGATTAAATTTCTAAAATAAATCAAGCGATACTTAACAGTTCAAAGATGGTTTTAGATATAAACCAAGCTTTTAGAATATTTGACACTGAGATGATGCTGTGGTAGTAACATTTGCTCCTTGAATTACAGAACCAAGGCATGAATTCTTCAGTGAATGCACACACTGTTTCAAAAGACGAAGAAAAAAAATTTGGTAAACATGGAAATTCTGGAAATTCATGAAAATTCTGAAAAGTTCAGAATTCAAATTGAACACTGAAGACAGCACAACTACTGTCTATCTTTGGAAATTCCTAAATGGCCATTATGAAACCAAAATTTCAGAGCCGACTAGCTATGATTATAGATTTATCTATTGTTTCTTTATATATATATATATTTCTCTAATCTCTATGGCAGTAACCTCCAGCTCCCAATGATCTCACACATTTGATTGTCAAGAGTTACTTAAGAGCATTTGTAATTGGGGTGTGGATATGATTATCCTTAGACTGCTTATATGTGTATTCAAACCTATGTCTTACCTATGTTTTGACTCATAGTCTACTCCATGATATAGGTACTTAAGTCTTGATGATGAGAAACTCATTATTTTCATTGTTCACTATGAGAATACCAACTTTACTAAAAACACTATCTTCAGACTCCCAAGGATATGGCTATGAGAAAGCCATGGCTTCTCTTCAAAAGTTAAGAGCTTGGCTACTCTGTGTGACATATTCTGCTCTCTTTGTAAAAGTCTTCTTTGAGCTTTTTTTTTAAAAGTCCTTTAAAAGTAATTCCTTTAAATGCACTATCTTTCTGGTTCCTCTGCCCAAGGAACAAACATTTTGAATATGTACCAAGGTGCTAAATATAGAAGTAAACATTGTTAATATGTCAGGAAAAAATCCTCTTAATTAATTTTTTGTATGTCTTTCATGCTAGACTAAAATTTTTCTCTTCTTCCAAATACCTAGATACCAAAAAAAATTTCCTAGAGCCAGAGAGAGTAGTACAGAATAAAAAGTTGTCCTGCATAGATCCAGCCAGGATAACTCTTAGGCATCCCCCGTGGTCTTCTGAGCCCTGTGCTAGAGCCAGGTGTAAGAGTGGGTATTGCCAGATGTGTTTCCAAAACAAAACGGAGCAAAAGCAACTATTTCTTTCGGTATGAACAGACTCAACAACCTCTGAGATAGAAAACCTTGCAAGACAATAGGTCTGCCAAAAAATGCTTTGTTAGATTTATAGGAGTTCACCACACTGATACTAGATATACCTACATTATATCAACACATTGCTTGAGGCTTCAAAATCTTGGTGTGCTTTTGCTCAAAAACTGCGAGTGCTCAATTTAAGTACATCCCCCGTCACTTAAATTGCATAAATATGGAGATTTGTAGTTGATTCAGTTAAAATGGGAACTTGAAAAATCAGAGGGCCACATGCTTTATGTTTTTCCATTTGGTCAACACAATATTTTATCGTATTTTCAATTCAACACCTCTGTTTCCTATCTCAGAGCAAGTTATGCAATAAAGCTACATCATATTTGTAGGAAAACGTAAGTTTAGATTTTTTTGGACATGTATCATGAAAATGCAAATATTTATAAGGTAAAAACATGAAAAGAGAATATTTGACTTAGAATTAGAGCAGAACAGTTTATTTTACAAGAACATTATTTGTAAGATAAAAAATTTAGTTCTTTAGCTAGATATATTCGCATATACAACTGGATCCTCAGTAGAGGATAAAAACCTTTTCACTTTAATGTTTAGTTACCTCTATTACATACTTACTGTGTGCCAGAATTAGTATGTAAATATATAGATAAAGTCACACTATCTTTGTACTGTGATCAAAGGATTCCAAGGCAATATGTCCCTGAGCACAGTGCCAGGTGTGTTTCAAATTAACTCTCTTCCTCCCAAATTAAAAATAAGAAGGACACCACTTCATATTTCTAGGACCTTCTATGAACTACCAGCCAACTGCATTTAAAAACACATCGTATTCTTCCCTGGAGATAAGGATCACATCTTTGCTTCATAAGACGGGTTGAATTTTGAACTCTGTTGTCTTTGAATTCTAGTTCCCTTAAATGCAAAATATTTCAGCAATGCCCTCTTATAAAACAAAAATTGTGAATATATATAGAAGAACAAATGAGTTTTTTCTAGTGCCAATTATGACACCTAGCAGCATTATGGTTAGAAAACATTTATTACTTTGATACAATATAGAAAATTATTTCACACCATTTTGGTCAGGTTTCAAGAGATAATCAAATCAAAGCAGAGATATCAAGGTAGGTAAAGTGATTTCATGTGATGTGTATGTAAAATAGTTTAGTTGTGCATTAAAACAAGGATTTATGTTCATGATGTATTCTAGGGATGAAGTAAATATATGTATAATTTCCAAGAGTTTTGTGCTTTATTATGTTCTTCCCATACAAAAATAATAGTATATAAAGTAATTTTTGTATTTTAACTGTGAAATAACATTAGCATAAAGTGATTAGTCAATTTTGATCAAATCGCCAACTAGACTCCATTTTTGTAAAAGAGTTGAAATCACTGACTCAGCCTACTAAGAGAGTGAAGTCTCATTCATAGTAGGTATTTGCTTTAAAATTGGGGAGCACATTTTATTCATAATTGTGTCCTGTGAAGACATACAAAGTAATAGTGACATTTGCCTGAAGAAGAAAGAGTTTGGGTGGATGCTGAGTTTTGCGAAGATCCTTGATCTCTGTCATATTATGAAGAGGATAGTTTTATGCTGCCCCAAGGAATGAAATGGAATGGTACATGGCAACCACAGGATGACAGATTTTAGTTGATTATTATGGTAGAAATTTCTGACAGTCTCAGCTATCTCGAGATGCCTCAGGAAGAAATAAATTACCAATCTCCCATCTTGAGATCCATTCAAGCAAAAGAGAGTCTAGCAACTATTGGCTCTTCAGTGCCTCAAGATTACTGAGGAATACAAGCCAAATCTACCATTTCCCTCCAAAATAAGACAGTATCTTATATTAATTTTTGCTCCCAAAGATGCACTAGTTCTTATTTTCAGGGAATGTCTGATTTTTTCCATGAAGAAAAATACGCTACACATTTATTGTTCAATGAAAATAAAGGAAATTTATTACCTGGATACTATATGGCTTCAGAACTCTGTGTAATGTCACTGGTTGCTATATGCCATTTGGGCAACCCTAGCAACTACTTTACAGTAAATTAATTTTCATTCTGAGACAGAGCCTAGGGGGGGGACTTTATTTTCCAGGGGATGCCCTTATATTTTAACCCAGAGGAAATCTGTAAGTAGAACTTATTTTCGAAGGATGTTTTATTTGAGGGGAAAATCTGGTAGAAGGTTAAGGAAAGCTTCTCCACTAAGGACACTTTTTATTATGCATAGATCATACCCATTGGTTAAGTTTGCAGTCTTTCCAGATTTTTGTTTGTTTGTTTGCAGCACTTCCGCTCACATAAAAAATATGCTCACTAAACCTAAAAGAAGGCTTCTAAGAGGAAAGAGACTCTTATGGCCCCTGGTTAGGAAGTCAGTTAGGAAGGGCCCCTTGTAATTGTACTTTGGGGGCAGTTGGCCCACTTGTTTATAAGTCCCAGGATGAATTTCAGGGTGCTGCTCTGACTGGATGGTTTCTACCTAATTGTTGGAGAAACTATTTACTAGGTTGTTGGAGAAACTATTTACTGGATTCTCTGCTGCTGTTCCCTTTTGCCTCTTTTCCTACTATTCCCTTTCCTCTGTTCCTTTCCCTTTCTGACTGACTCCCTGCTCAGGTCCCCAAACTTGGGTCCTTTTCCCCTCTCTCTAGTGCTAAGGGTTGGCTACTTTGTCTCTCCCCTCACTTAAACCTTATTTCTAAACCTCGCTTGTTGGGGTTCTGTTTGGCCCTGACAAAGGTGGTTAGTTAATTTTTGCTTACCTGAAGATTTGTCTTAGAGCATAAATCTTTACTAGCTTAAATTCCCGTTTCCTCTGGTATACTTTTCTGATCAATTCAATCATCATATATGATTGCTCATTAGAACCTAGATTGCTATTTTATTTTTCCCCATTATTTTTATGTCTTTGATGAGTTTTATACACCCCATGAGTTTAAATAGTTTCATATTTCTCAAAGGCTAAACAGATTTAGACTTTTTGAGTTTGAAATCCACATAGCCAGTTGTTTACCTGAAGTCAACAAGGTTTCAGAAACATTCATACTTTTTCAGAAACATTTCATATATTTCCCAAATATAATTTTAGTTGTATATATAATGCCATTTAATTTATTGATGCTTTCTAGCAATAGTTCTCTTTTTCTTTTTGTTTTCAGCTTCTCTATCTCAGAAACTCCCCAGATTTCTCAGTTATTTCTCAAATACCCATGGGAAGCATGGGAAATCCACTTTGATGGTTTCTGACATTCTCTTCATCAGTGATATATACATATATATCATACATAAACAATCCCCTTACAAGACCTCTAGTATCTGTAACTGGACCATGGTTATAGATTTTAGGTGCTTTTCTTACTCTCCTCTTCATTTTGCCTTGTCACAGTCTATTTTCTTTCTGTACCTCTCTATCATTGTTTTTTTTTTTTAAGAAAGAAATTTAAAAATAATTAAATGTCCTCAAGAAATTGTAAGCTCTTTCCAAAAAGTTTCCATTCAGATTAATATTTTAAAAAGTCATAACTCTACTTAAATACCTTTGAATGCTTTCTAATTTCTTCAGAAAGTAAACACTGTTATTAGAGCTGTAAATCTCAGCTGAACTCTTCTGCCTGCTTCTTCAAACTCATTTTGATCTTTTTTTTCCTTTAACACTTTATTTTTTTTTACTCCATTTTGTCTGACTTCTCACTGTTTCTTGCCTATTAGAAACTCCTTCTAGCCTAATGTACTCCAGACTATTCCCTCCTACTCACCCTTCAAATCTCGGTTTAAATGCCATAGAAAGCTGCTTATCTTTCACCACACCAAATGATAATTATGGTCCCCCGTTGGGACATCTTGTTTATGCCTTGGTTTTCCTACATAAAACTTATTTACTTGCAAACTTTCTTAGTCAATATCTGTTTGTGCCATTATAAACGATTTAAATCATTGTTCTAAGATCAGCACTTTGCAAATAGTAGGTTCTTTACTGTTTTCAAATCAAAGAAGTTTAAGACATTCCGAAGGAAGAGCTATGATTGATTCTCGTAAGATTTTGAGCTCTTGAAATATCTGAGGAACTTGAGTTAAACTTGGATCTAATAGTTCTCTAGCAGTGACTTTGACCAAATTCCTTCAATATGTTGAGCCCCACTTTACTTATCTATAATAGTTACCTTTCGTTGGTTTTGTCCAAAGTTTGAATAAAGCCATCTAGTTTAGTGTAGCATATAAAACTTGGTCTCAAGATTCTTAATTTTGCATATCTAGAAAACAGACAGATGCATGACTACCCAGAAATAAACCTCAATAAATGGTGCATCTCTGCTCCCCAGAATAGGAGTATTTGATTTTTTTTTAGCTCTTACAAATGATATTGTTCAGATTGTGAACATAGAATCTTTGTCAAGTCTTTTATTACCAACTTTTTCAAGGATTACATTATATATATATACATATTTATATGTATATATATATGAACTGAACTGAAATAACTGATTAAAAATCAAATTTTTCTGAACTAAATTATGTTATATTGTCATCTTAAACATGTTTCCCTTGAAGAAGGACCTTGGAAAAGAGAATTATGTTCACTCAATGAGAATGCTCAGACTATAAAGAACATGAGGAGACACCTAGAAGATTAATTTCAACAAAAAGCACTGGGGCTGGACAGATAGCATGGAGGTAGGGCATTTTCCTTGCATGCAGGACAGTGGTTCAAAATCCCAGCATCCCATAAGGTCCCCAGAAACTGCCAGGAGTGATTTCTGAGCATAGAGCTAGGGGTAACCCCTGAGTGCTACCAGATGTGACCCAAAAAACAAAAAACAAAAACAAAAGAAGGGCACAGATAGGCTAAATGTGCATTCTTATTATACATTTATACATATATAAACTCACACATATTTTTAAGTGTATATTAAACATTTTCTAGAATACAACATATGCTAGACTGTGAAATAAACCCAAGTAAATTTAAAAGTAATGATATCACAGAATTATACTCTCTTTAGTGGCAATATAATTGAAAACTATATCGTAGATAATTTGTAAAATATAAAATCATGTAAAATGCATATACTTATAAATAACATTGAAATTAATAACATGTAAACACATGACATCATAAATAATTTTAAAAAAATGAATGTACTATATCAACTATATTTGATGCGTTATATATGTAAACAGCAACTTATCTGAAATTAAGATATTAAGAAACTAGTTATATTACTTAAAAGAATAAATCATTTAAATAAATATAACAAAAACACTAAAAAATATATCACCAAAATAAGTTAAAAAGACCTAAATATATCTAAAGACATCCTATGTTTATTGATGAGATGGCAATCTTCCTCAAACTTCTCTCTAGATAAACTTATTTGCAATAAATTTAATTTTTTTGGTCAAAATCCCAGTTGCCTTATATAGAAATTAGTAAACTGATTATAAAATAAGCCAAATAATTTTAAAAAATAACAAATTTGTATGACTAACTCTTCCTAGTTTAAAATGTACAACAATGCAAATGGTAATAAAAACACTGAGACACTGACATAGGGTCTATAGGAATCCATACAAATCAATACAAATTTATACAAATCACTTGAGAATAGTGAGCACAGAAATAAATCTGGTCATACAAATATCAGATTTTTAACAAGATTGCCAAGACCATTAACACATGAAAAAGAATATTTTCGGGGCTGGTGAGGTGGCGCTAGAGTAAAGTGTCTGCCTTGCAAGTACTAGCCAAGGATCAGGACTGTGGTTTCATCCCCCAGCGTCCCATATGGTCCCCCCAAGCCAGGGGCAATTTCTGAGCACTTAGCCAGGAGTAACCCCTGAGCATCAAACGGGTGTGGCCCAAAAAACTCAAAAAAAAAAAAAAAGACTATTTTTGTTGAATTTTTCTGAGACAACTGGGATATCAAACAGGAAAGAATTCCATCCCATACAAATATTAAGTCAAAATGTATTAGAGTTCTAAATAAAAAGGCCGAAACTATAGAATACTCAGGAAAAAAAAAACTGGGTTATAAATTTTATGACCTTGAGCTAGGTAACATTTACTCTGGCCCAACTCCAAAAGTTTTAGCATTAAAGAAAAAAATAAACAAATTGAACTTTATCAATAAATCGTTGTAATTCAAAGAGTACTATCAATAAATTAAAGAGACAGCCTGCAGAATACAAGGATATTTGTAACAATATATCTTACAAGGACCTAGCATCCAGAATATACAAAAGAAAATCTAGATAGCTGAGCAAGAGAAATGCAAATGACCAGTCCAAAATTAAATTAAAAATTGGAATAGATATTCAACCAAGGTACAAATGGCTGGTAATTATATGAATAATTTAACAAAATCATTAATCATTGGGAAAATACAAATAGCGCAGCCCTATTGAGATATAATTTTTTGCCAAAAAGTTTTGCTATTTAAGAAAAATGAATTATAATCTGTATAAATATAGAAGTGGGAAAATCATAATTCTGTACTCCTGGTGTGAAATAAATGAAAAAGGGCTTATCAGAAATCATTTAATATTTCCTGATTGAAGTTAAAAAAAGAGCTTTCATATGACCCAATTTATATACTCAGGAGACATAAAAACATGCATACAGAAATTCTTATGTATTAATATTTATTATTAACAAGTCATAAAGCAAGAAAACATGTTCATTAGTGGATGAATAAAAAATAAATGTATATAAACAATGAGGTACTAGCCAGACATAAAAAGTCACAAAAGAACAACTTACTAATTAATGCTACAACAAAGATGAATCTAGGAAACATTGTGCTGGATAAAAGACCAGATCAAAAAGCAATGTAGTGTCTGATTTTGTTCATGAAATATTCAGACTAGGAAAGCCTATACATAGAGAAAAAAAGCACAGTAGAGTTTGTCATAGGTGGTGAGACAATTTGGGGAGTGTTTGCTAATGAATAGGAGTTCTGAATGAACTTCCCTGGGTAATGATTATGTTTTAGAATAATATTATGGTGAGAATATGTTTTAGAATTTTATTGTGATCATGTTAGCACAGAGTACAATAAAAACAATGGGAGGCATTGGTGGTGGCAATGTTGTACTGGTGAAGGGGGGGGGGTGTTCATTTTATGACCGAAACCCAACTACAATCATGTTTGTAACGATGGTGTTTAAATTATTATCTTATTTTAAAAAAGAAAATCGCTGGTTGTTTTTATTTAGGATAAACCTTAGCGTATGTTAATTATATTTTATGATTTTTAAAAATAAAAAGATGGAAGAAATGAGCAATCAAGCATTGTGTGACTGTTGTAGAATATACTTGCACAAATCTAGATGGTGTGGCCTACTTCTAGATTATATGGGGTAGGCAATTCGAGTTCCCATTACCTATGTGGTTTAGTAATAATACAATATACAATTAATAAATATACAATAAATAAATGTACAATATACAATGAATAAATATTTATTGAGAATGACTCTAGTATAAGATTTATTATATAATCAGATATATTTGTTTTCTTTGGGGGGGCCAAACTCTCAGCAATGCTTAGGGCTCACTCCTAGCTCTGTACTCAGGGTTATTTTTAGTGAGTCTGAAATTCAGACCATATGAAATAATGGGGATCAAACCCAGTCTGGACAAGGCAACTGTTCAAGGCAACACCCTGTTCATTATCCTATCACTATGCCCCCCACAGTTATATTTGTTAGGACTATTTCTTTGGTCTTTAGGATTCTACTCTGAGGACCACATAACTGTTTCCTAACATTACATAAATAGAAGAGAATATTCATCATGTCTGTGGAGGCACTTATTATGCTAAACTATGAAAATATAAAGGCCAGTACGTAATCAACATTTTTACTGAGAGATTTCATTTTCTGCGTATTAGAGTCTAAGAGAGAAAAAACTTGGTGACTTTAATGAGGAAGAGAGAAACTTTTGTGGTGATGGCTAACGTGACAAATGTTGGTTTTAAAACCTTGCAGAGTTGACATCCTACTGGATTTTCTCCTGTTCCTTTTATATTTATTAAAATTATTATTCATTAGTGGAAATACATTGACCTGTAGTATTGTACATTTAAATTTGGAATCGGTTTAAACAGAAAATGGATACATGCAGAAAAGTTTTAAACAATATAGTTCTATTTTCAAAAGAAAATATGGTACAGAATTATTAGTGAACAGTCGGTGACTATCCAAGATTATTTTTCTGATTTCTTTTTTTTTTTTTTTTTTTTTTTGGTTTTTGGGTCACACCCGGCAGTGCTCAAGGGTTACTCCTGGCTGTCTGCTCAGAAATAGCTCCTGGCAGGCACGGGGGACCATATGGGACACCGGGATTCGAACCAACCACCTTTGGTCCTGGATCGGCTGCTTGCAAGGCAAACACCACTGTGCTATCTCTCCGGGCCTATTTTTCTGATTTCTATCTCTGAAAGTTTAGGGCATCTAAAATAATTTTCTTTTCAGACTGCTTAGGGGACATTTCAGTTGGGTGAGTCCCTTAAAGGTTAGCAACTTCTTTTCAGCTATTTATTTCTTCTTTCTTTTTTCTTTTATTTCCTTCCTTCCTTCTTTCCTTCCTCCTTCCTTATTTCCTTCCTTTCTTCCTTCCTCCTTTCTTCCTTCCTTCTTTCCTTTATTCTTTCTTTCTTTCTTTCTTTCTTTCTTTCTTTCTTTCTTTCTTTCTTTCTTTCTTTCTTTCTTTCTTTCTTTCTTTCTTTCTTTCTTTCTTTCTTTCTTTCTTTCTTTCTTTCTTTCTTTCTTTCTTTCTTTCTTTCTTTCTTTCTCTTTCTCTCTTTCTTTCTCTTTCTTTCTTTCTTCTCGTCTTCTTTTTCTTTCTTTTTCTTCTTTCTTTCCTTCCTTTCTTATTTCTTTTTCCCTTCTTTTCTTTCTTTTTCCCTTCCTTTCTTTTCTTCTTTTCTTTCTCTTCCTTCCTTCCTTCCTTCCTTCCTTCCTTCCTTCCTTCCTTCCTTCCTTCCTTCCTTCCTTCCTTCCTTCCTTCCTTCCTTTCTTTCTTTCTTTCTTTCTTTCTTTCTTTCTTTCTTTCTTTCTTTCTTTCTTTCTTTCTTTCTTTCTTTCTTTCTTTCTTTCTTTCTTTCTTTCTTTCTTTCTTTCTTTCCTCAGTTCTTTCATTTGTTCTTTGTTTTCTTTCTTCTTTCTTTTAATTTTTCTTTCTCTTTCTTTTTTTGTTTGTTCTTTTTCTTTTCGTTCTTTACCTCCATGGAATCAGAAACTTGGAATTTGCTTGATAGTCAGATGTGTCTGCCCACAGCTGAACTCTGTGTAGTGTATGCCAAATAATCTGTGAATAGTTCAACATTGAATTCCCTCATTAGTTCCAGCTTCCTCAATGTGAAGCCAATCATTTTGCCCATTTAACCAATGACCACATGTCCGAAAAGAGTGATTAGGGGTCATTAATAATGGTTTAGCTTGTTAATAGGTTCACATTGACCTAACAATAAGGAAGTGATTATATTCAGCAATTAGTATTATCAAAGGTATGAAAGGATCTACCCCTGAGAATGGCCTAATGATGTCATTTATAATCAGCTAGCTTTATCCTGGCTCTATCCCTGGCTTCATACTTGTCTTTTGGTGACAAGATATCTGACAACAGCTATTTATCTCCTGGACTCTGATGGAGTCTAATTAAGACACATATCTCCTAATTCCCACACTGCCAATCAGTACCTACTGCCAGGGGAATTAACATAATATATACATATGTATATCTATGTATATATAATATGTATACATATGTATATCTATGTATATATAATATAATATGTATACATATGTATATCTATGTATATATATAATATAAACCAGATTGTCCCCAGTGGCTAATTTTGCCTCTCCAGAGCTGTGTTGCAACTATTCAGGTGGCGTGTCATGGCTTGTAGGGGAGTTCTCTGTTCCCTTAAAGAAAGTACAGTTCTATAAGGATGCTGCATATTAATTTTTTTGGAAAGCAAATGGTAGGTCTAATAAGTTTGGGATTCTCTGATTAGATTGGGTTTTGTCTTATATAAGGAAGAATTTAAACTGTTGATCAAAAGACTTGAGTAAATATGGTTTTATTCAATATTTGGAAGTAAAATGTAACAACCAAGTTGGATTTGGTCAAGTATTCATATGTATAAGTAAGGAACAACACATAAACTTTAAACTTAATACTAAATTAATACTGAAATACAAAGAATGAAAGCAGACTGGTTTCTTCCAAAGCTTGAGAGAAATTTTGCATGATAATTGACTTTTTTTTTATTTTTTCCTTTGGGGTTGAGAATTGGTTTCCAACACAGAGTACCCTTGGTTTTGTGCTCATGGCAGTGCTCAGTGTACCAACTGTACTTCTGGAAATAAAACAAGGGCTGCCATATGCAACGCAAGCACTTTCAAACCTTAACTCTCTCTCCAGCCTGAATTTGACTTGTCTTGAAAGTGCTGGGCTCAGATATGTTGACATCTATTCCCTCTGCACAGCTATGGGTCATGAACTTCAGTCTTCATATTGATAAAAGAGGAGATATTTAGCTCATTCATTACATTGACATTTGCAAACGTTGTGTTTATAGTTACAATAGGAGCCTTTCTATTTTCTACAGGTAAAAATGACACAGCCATCAGTCTTAGTACTGTGAATCCTCCGTGGATTGGGGCTGGAAGGCAGTAGAACTTTGCTGGAATTTGTGTGACTTCCCTTGCCACACCACACATCTCTATCTTCATGAACCATCTCCCCTGTTTCCAGCCAAAAAATTTACCAGAGGGAGAAGTTTCTTCTATTGCAAAGACATGAAATGTGAACTAATTCCATGCAGTCTCTCCAGGGTTTGCTGCAGAAATAGTAGGGCAGAATCTAGTGAGAATCCAAGTTCCCTCCAACTGAGAGAGATAAAATCTAGGCAAGTCTGGGTCCTGTTCTGGGGTACTAACAGAGAGGGTGGTAATATTTCAAATCATTGATCACAAATTAGAAAGAAGATATTTGCTGGCCACCATTTGCACCTCCTCCTGTAACAGTATCTTTCAACATGAATCTTGGAACATGAGCTCTTCAGTCAATTATAAGTGAAAAATGATACACCTGGCTTATGATTTACAAAAAACCCAACATATATATTTATAATATAAATGTTTATAATAGACTATGTTTATTTTGTTCATTTTTAATCAAATTTAAAACTAAAATTATTTCAATTATTTATGGTAGTACGGATGCAACTTTAGTTTTTAATATGGTATTCCCCTCAAACCAAATTCTAGAAAAAAATAGGAAAAGAGAGACTGGCTTTATGTGATTGTTTATCTGCTTGATGTTTTTAAAAAAATATTTTAAACAGGACAAACAACACTATATATGTGTGTGTTTACATATGTTATTAATATCCTGTCTTCTCATGGGACCACACTAATGCATATAAAAGACATGAAAGGTTCACGTTTTGTTTAATGTTGCAGTTTTACTATAGGCTTGTCTTCTGATCTGAAAAACTGAACTGCATCTATATGTGTTTGTGTACTGATTACATGTATCTATGTGTGTATGCATATATGTATATGTTACAGATAATCACACACATGACGGATTAAAAGGGAAGTGGAAAATACAAAAAAATATAAATTAAAAAATAAAAAGCTTATTGATACTTGCTAAAACATAAAACCTGATTAGTATAGCAGATAACATGTTTTCCTTGAACATATCCTGGCTTCAATCTTCAGTACTGCATGTAGTTTACTGAGAACCACCAGTACTGATTCCTGAGAGTAGAGCCAGGACTAAGACCTGAGCACTGCCTGGTGTGATTAAAAAAAACGAAAAACAAACGAATAATATGGAGAGTTCTCCCAAAACTGGAAATTGAGCTCCCATACAATCCAGCTATACCACTCCTAGAAATACACCCTAGAAACACAAAAATACAATTCAAAAATCTCTTCCTTACACCTATATTCATTGCAGCACTTTTTACCATAGCAAGACTCTGGAAACAACCAAGATGCCCTTCAACAGACGAATGGCTAAAGAAACTGTGGTACATATACACAATGGAATATTATGCAGCTGTCAGAAAAGATGAAGTCATGACATTTTTCTATACATGGATGTACATGGAATCTATTATGCTGAGTGAAATAAGTCAGAGAGAGAGAGAGACAGAATGGTCTCACTCATCTATGGGTTTTAAGAAAAATGAAAGACACTCTTGCAATAATTTTTAAAGACACAAGTGAGGAGAGCTGGAAGATGCAGCTCATGACATGAAGCTCACCACATAGAGTGATGAGTGCTGTTAGAGAAATAACTACATCAATAATTATCCTAACAATGTGAAATAATGAGAGAATTAGAAAGCCTGTCTTGAGTACAGGTGTGGTGTGGTGGTGTGGTGTGAGGGATATTTGGGACATTGGTGATGGGAATATTGCACTGGTGAAGGGAGGTGTTCTTTACATGACTAAAATCCTACAACTGCTATCATATTTGTAATCACGGTGTTTAAATAAAGATTAAAAAAAGTTTAAAAAAGTAAAAAAAAAAACGAATAAAATAAAACTCTGAAAGCATGCCAAAAGAAAGAAATCAGAAAGGACAATATGAGCCATGATTCTATTGCCATGACATACCAGATCAGATAAGTCAGTGTACAAATATTAGAGATAGCTGAGGGCAAAAGATACGTAGAAATTAGAGTGAATACCAAAGAGTGTGAAGTTTCTCTGGGAGGTAAAATAAAAAATATGGTCAATATCACTGCAGAGGAAGTTGTGATGAGACTAAAGCTATTATTTTGTGTCTAGTATTCTAAGGTAGAACATAAATCTCAAATTTTCATAAAATAAGTAAAATTGAATTTTTAAATTCTATTCATTCATATTTGTTGTATGGGCATGACAAATAACTTATCCCACTATACTATCTCTGTAGCCCCAAGTTTGGGGACTTTAAACAATGAAATAATTGAAGTTCTGCCTCTTGTTAAGGCCAAATGAGTCACATCTATGGAGGTGAGAATTGGCCTTTCTGGCCAGCCCTCACCACACTAAAAACCATAGTATGGTCCAGCGGCAGTTAAGGATTGGCCATCTACTTGAGATGTTTAGAATCATTAAAACCAAAGCTGTTTTTGGCCATTGGTTTGGATTCTTTGGCAAATTGTGAGGCATCCTCGAACCATTTGGGGGATGATACAATTGGGCTATCTGTGCACAATGTGTAAAGACAGACCATAATCAAAGGAGAAGAAGCAGAACTCTACTGAAAAAAAAAAGAAATAAAGGGAATTGAATCTTTGAAATAAACTTTCAAAGAAGATCATAACAGCTGTACATAGATAAGACTCTGCAGGAACTTTTATTCAGGCAGATGAGGACCTTTTCATCTGAAGTTCCTAATCATATAAAACCACAGTGGATGAAAAGGCCAACACTTCACTCAGCAGGGAGAGGAGAGTTTAGGAGTGGAAAAGACTGGGAAGCAATTCAAATCAAAGTTTTGTGACTGAAAATTTCTTTCTTCTCCTCCAGACAAGGAGTCCCAGTTATCTGCAGTGTCAGAGAAGCTTGTAGAGCTGTGGGCTTTGAATACATCTACTTGTGTGATCCCTTTCTAGAAAAACAAATTTTGTCCTTCAGACAAGGAGTCCCAGTTATCTGCAGTGTCAGAGAAGCTTGTAGAGCTGTGGGCTTTTAATACATCTACTTGTGTGATCCCTTTCTAGAAAAACAAATTTTATCATAGAATTTTAGTACTATGAAATTTTTTTTTGGAATAGCACAGGAGAATATAGCACACCACAAAGCCGCTTTGCACTGGATCCTGACCATCTCAGCTGTCTCAGTTTTAGTTTTGTGTTTTTTAGTTTTTTAGGTACTGATGAAGTGAGTGCCAGATGTGAGATTTGAATGAGCCCTCCCCTCCCTTTCAAAAACCCCCATCTTTTCTAAGATATTTTCCAAGCCTCCACCACCACCCTTTCCCCACATATAAAAAAGAAATATTCCGAATCCAAAGATGAAAAGATGCAATTTCAGAATGACTAGTGGTTTTTTCTTTTATATAATATCTTTATTTAAACATCTTGATTACAAATATGATTGTGATTAGACTTCAGTCATGTAAAGAACACCCCCCTTCCCCAGTGCAACATTCCCATCACCAATGTCCCAAATCTCCCTTCATCCCACCCCACCCCACCTGTACTCTAGACAGGCTTTCCAGTTCCCTCATTCATTCACATGGTTATAGTAGTTCTCAGTGTAGTTATTTCTATAACTGCACTCGCCACTCTTTGTGGCGAGCTTCTTGAAGTGAGCTGAAAGTTCCAGCCCTCCTCTCATTGTCTCTGAGGATTGTTGCAAAAGTAACTGTTATTTTTCTTAAAACCCATATATGAGGGAGACTATTCTGCGTCTATCTCTCTCCCTCTAACTTATTTCACTCAGCATGATAGATTCCATGTACATCCACATATAGGAAAATTTCAGGACTTCATCTCTCCTGATGGCTGCATAATATTCCACTGTGTTTATGTACCACAGTTTCTTTAGCCATTCATCTGTTGAAAGGCATCTTAGTTGTTTCCAGAGCCTGGCTATTGTGAATAGTGCTGCAATATATATAGGTGTGAGGAAGGGATTTTTGTATTGTATTCTTGTGTTCCTAGGTTATATCCCTAGGAGTGGTATAGCTGGGTTGAATGAAAAGCGATATGGAGATTCTGACAAAAACTGGAAAGTGTTCTTTTTTTTTTTTAATTACTGCTGATCTAGATTGCCCTGAGGATTTAAGTTGTAAGGCCATTTATACAATTTTTATTTATATATTTATTTAGTTAGTTTTGTTTGGGGGCCATGTCCACTTAGGTTGCTCTTTTGTACTCAGGGATCATTCTGTCTGGTCTCCTTGTATAATATGAGGTGCTGGGAATCAAACCCATTTTGCTGCAACATAAGTACCCTACTTAGTGTACTATCTCTCCAGCCCTCCATTTAAAATTTTTTAATCTGTATTTTAAAAAATTTAAATCTACATTTAGCAAGAAAACACTTTCTACAGAGCAGAAGCTTGATGTGGGAAACTACTTATAGAAATTCCTGAGGGAATATCCTAACCAAATGTATCTGAGCCAGACATGCAAGTGACAAGACCAAAAGTGCTAGATTCAGAACATCTTGCTCATGTTATGAGAGAAGTAATGACAAGGAATAAATTTGTAGTTATGTCACCAATAGAAGAAGGAAGGGTACATTAACAGGTTTTATGCCCTAGAGGTTGTTGGAGAGAACTCTTCTTGGGATAAAATCCTGTTTGAGTCATGGATCGACTCACCCTGCCCAATAGCCATGAGTTCTAATTTTAGCTGAAAGCATTTTGATTTCTAGTTGATGTAATCCTTTGTTTTCAAGTTAAAGAAGAAAACAATAATAATCACATCGGGATGGTGTGATGAGTGTCTGCTCCAATGGCCTCAAAATTATCATAAATTATTTTAAAACTTGTAATAATTTAGCTGACCATAATGGGAATATTAAAACACACCTGTATCAATCACCTCCTAGTCTCTCACAGATCTTGTTAATGGACTCTAGCCAATATTTACCACTGGACATACAGTATAATTACTTTTCATCAAATGGTTGACTTGTGGGCCCAATTCCATATATACTCCTTAAATCCAAGGACAAGAAATGTACGTGGTAAAGCTGGGTGTTGTTAGGAGAATACAACTTCTAAGTTTTCTCTTTGGAGAACTGAATTAAAAATTTTTAATTAATCGTTTGTGGGGGCTTCCAAGCAGTATATGAGGGCCCAGACAAATAGACTGTTGTTTCAGTTCATGATGCTGCTTGGGCCCTGTAGTATGGGGTCGGGAATCAAGACCATCCAGGGAGACAGGAAACCTCCAAGCCTGTGTACTCTATGATTCTTGGGGATACATGTGGCTCCTGGAAAAAACTTAGGTCAGGTACATACAAGGCATGCTCTCTATTTCTGCACGATCTCCTCTAACCCTGGATCAATTCTTTTTTTTTGTTGATTCATATTGCATTTTGGCATGCGGGAAGTTTCAGGTTGCTTCATGCTTATCAGTATGGTCAATCAAAATTTATCCCATAGGGAATTTCCTTTTCCTGGAGAAAGGTCGACACAGTTTGTCCTTTTTGATGGATTTGGTGAACCTGGGTTTAAAGAAGGGCTGAAAGTTGAACCAGCCAGGCACTCTAAACCGGAAAGCTCTGAATGCTTCACTTCAGCTAAGACCACAAAGAAAAAGCATTCACAAAGAAAATGCCTCACAGGAACATGGAGACATGTAGAGGGCTTGTATCTTTGCCCCTGCAAATCCTCGCCCTTAATGACTTCTCCTTCTAAGTCTCAGTCTGAAACCGAGTGATAACTTCCCTAAAAATTTTTCTTATGGAGTCTTCTTTGACATGTAACAACCCTGGCAGTATTTATTTGTACAGTAAGTGGAAGAAAGCTCTTTTTTGGAAGATGTATAAAGAGGCAGGGTTTGTGCAGATTGCTGATTAGACAAAGGTAGTTCCTAGGTATAGAATGTACGAGTTATAGACTGGAATGCAACCTAAGTCAGTCATAGGATCTATCTTTACACTCCAACAGAAAACAGGAAAGAGAGGGCAGATTAAGAATTTGCAGTAAAATAGTGCAAATTATTTTTTACTTAAAGTGTAGTTCCAGTCATGTCTGTTGATGCCCTCTGATGATATTGGTAATACAGAAGATGGCCTTGCCTTCCTATGCTAGAGGCAGGATACTTGATTTCTTTAAAGCATCCTGAATCATTCATGAAAGATTATGTAGCAATAGTCATTTTTTTTAGAAATAAATGGTTTTAAATACCATTTAAGTGTTAACATTTTCTTTTTTCCTTCTTTCCTCCCTCCCTTTTCTTTTTTCTCTCCTTTTTCTCTTTCATTTTCCTTCCTTCCTTTCTTTTTTCATTTGTTCTTTCTTCTTTCTTCTTCCTTTCTTTTTTCATTTGTTCTCTTTCTTTCTTTTTTTCTCTTTCTTTCTTTCTTTCTTTCTTTCTTTCTTTCTTTCTTTCTTTCTTTCTTTCTTTCTTTCTTTCTTTCTTTCTTTCTTTCTTTCTTTCTTTCTTTCTTTCTTTCTTTCTTTCTTTCTTTCCTTCTTTTCTTTCATTTTTACATTTCATCATTTTACATTTGATGCTCAAATCTCAAATTTTGCTCCTGGCTCTGCACTAAGGGACCACTCCTTAGTGGTTCTCATGTTCAGGAATCTTATGTGGTGGTGAGGGTTAGGTCTGTATTGGGTGCATTCAAGTCAAGAAACTTTTCCTCTGTGATATTGCTCTAGCCAAAATTTTCAACATTTTTTATGGAAAGCAAAAATAAAGTCTGATATTCCATATTCAGGAAGTATAGAGATAGTCAAAGAATTGCTGGCATTTGGATTTAACAAGTATTTAACATTGTACATAAGTCTTGTATCTGTTTACTTAGATTGTCTTATATTTATTTCTGGTTTCAAGTCTTCTACCCATTATTCATTGTTTTTTATTATCTCTATTTCACAAATGTGTTTTCTGAAACTGGGGGAAGTTAGTTTCTTTACTTCAACTGCACATTGCTTTCTGTCAGGTTTTCTTAATAGGTACAAATTATTGTGTAGAAAAGCAGGTCTACCTAAACCTACATCTGATACAATAATGTTATCCTATACTGAGACTAGCTAACAAGCAAATAAACACACAGAAAGAGATTTCTCAGTGTTATTTGGGGAACATTAAGAGATTATTCTGGAACTTTCTGTATTTCTTTTTCAAAGATGTTGCTAGTAGAATATGGAGTAATAATACATCGGGTAGAATACTTGTGTTTCACATGACTGACGCATGTTTGATCTCGAACAGTCCATATGGTTCCCTGAGCACCACTAGGTTTATTCCTGAGTGCAGAGACAGGACTAAAGATCACTGCTGGGTTGGCAAACAACAATAACAACAACAACCCCACCTACATAACTATGACAAATCCACAATAATGTGGATGCTCCCAAGATGAATACTCCCTCAATAAGTCATCATATCAAGCAATCTTTTCATATCATTTATAGATTATCTTTGAAGATACAGTATCATTTTTCTAAATTCTAGAGTAATATCTCTAAATTCAAATATGGAATTCTCTCTAGAAATTAAAATTACAACTATTTTCACAAAATTTGGTGAAGAAATCTTCATAATCATCTTCCCTCCCTACTCCCGTATGTTAAATTTTTTCAGAACAACTATGATTCTTTCAGAAATCAAGGACCAAGATTCATGGTGATAGTGGGGGAAATGATAGCATTTTTGAACTTTCCTTTTCTCTGAAATTCATTTTTTTTGCTAAGTAAGGATATGTTCCTGAAAAGAGAACATCTGAAAAACAAAACAAAACAGATTGCATGTGCCTGTCAAGGCAGGCAGGGTGGGATAAAGATTAGGTAGGGAAATAATATGTGTGGGAACTCTAGTGATGGAAGTTGACACTATTGATGGGATTGAAATATGATTGGTGGGAGGACAACATTAGTGGTGGGAAAGCCCTTCATTCATTGTCACTGTGTGCTGTAAATAATTCTGTGTAATGAACTTCAGTCACAATAAAAAAAATAAAAAATAGAAATATGATACACCTATAATTAACTATAGATATGTTTGTAAATCATAGTTTTTTGTTTTTTTTTTTTAACATTTTTATTGAGACAAATGTGAATTACAAGTCTTTCACAGTTATATTTAATGTACGGAATGACAGTGAATTAAGGCAATTTCCACCACCTAGTGTTGACCTCCGTCCTCCACTGTTCCCAGCATCCATCCCATACCTCCACCCTTAGCCATACAGAAACTTTTTTAGTTTGATGTAATAATAACTAATAAATGAATAATTTCCCATTTATTTACTTTTGATGCTATTACTCTTGTTTTTGGCATTCTATCATCAAAGACTTTTTGAGGTAAATGTCTTGGGGTGTTCTGCCTAAGTTTTCTTCAATAAACTTTGTAGCTATGGGTCTGATTTAAAGGTCTTTAATCCCTTTTGATTTAACTTTTGTTTAAGGTAAGAAGTATGGATCAATCGTTAGTTTCTGACAGGTGTTTATCCAGTTGTTCCAACTCCATTTGTGTAAGATACTGTCTTTGTTCCATGTCAAATTCTTGGCTCCTTTGTCAAATATTAGTTGACCAAATATTTGGGGTATGTCACTGGATATTTTATTCTGACCCATTGGTCTGAAACTTTGTCTTTGTTCCAGTACCATGCTGTTTTGATCACTATAGCTTTATAGTAAAACTTCAGTTAGGTAGAGAAATGCCACCCAGTTTCTTGTTTTTCAACATGGACTTGGTTAAACTAGATCTTTTTTGATTCCACATAAACTTTATAATTGTTCTAAGACTTTAAAGAATGATGTCTGAATTGTATTTCTTAATGTCTTGGTTAGTGTTTCCTTGAATGACATTGCTAAAGTAAGTGATTCTTTTAGGTTCTCATCTATAAGATTTGTGCTTTTTGGAGGACTTGGAAATTTGCTAGGATTTCTCTCCATTTTCCTAGCTGCTGGTGTCTCCCTTAGTTTCCCCATTGTTCTTTGAATTGGTGGGTTGGAATGTCAAAGTTTCCAAGTTTTTAAAAAGAAAAGTCATATATTTAATTGTATGAAAGGTATATCTATTTGGGGGTTTATTTATTCTAGCTAAGTGAGGTTGCCCAAGTATGAAAGAAGTGTTGTACATTAGTTTGATGGGTCGTTCTTCTAGTTTTTGGGCTATATATTTTCTGTGTGGACTTGGGGCTTTTGTGATAGCAGCTAGGAGGTCTGGAGGTGGAATGTTGAGAGAGAGGCTGTTTTACATGCATCGAATTTACAGGATGACCTGGGGGTCCCTGCTCCCTACCCTGCCAAGCTAGGGTACTCAGGGATAGGATTTGGGGTAGGGTAGATTGAGGCTGTTCTTACCTGCCTTTCTGTCCTGAGCTTGCTTGATGCTTTTGTGATGGCAGCTAGAAGATCTGGCGGTAGAAGGGTGGGGAAGAGGAAGTTTTGTGTGCCCCAAATTTATAAGGCGACCCGTGGGTCACTGCCCACCACCACCACTGTGTTAGGTTTCATGAGGATAGTTTTTTTTTGGGGGGAGAGGGTTAGGGCTGTTTGCACCCACCTTTCTGTCTTGAACTGCCTTTGGGCTTTGTGATGGCAGCTGGAATCTCCCTAAATCATGTTTTTTTTTTTAAATAAAATCTTTTTAAATTAATAACTTTTAAAAAATGTCAAAAGAAAGGAAAGAAGAAATTTTACTTAATGATTGGCAATGTAGGTTTAGGCTACAGAAAAAAAGCAAAGCAGTTCTTGTGCTACTTTTGACCCTTTGATGATGAGTGTGGTCTTAAAATTATGTGCATGCCAACCCATCAATTGTAAATTATGTAACTTCAGTAGAAAAATAAAAATAGCAGATAACAAGCATAGTCTGTGAGGACACTTGTAGCAAATCTAGGTAGGTAATATATCATGCATTCTAGAACACCAGGACTTTCCTGGTCTTGAGAAGGCAGAGGGAAGCAGAAATACCTGCATCAGAACAAGCACTCAAACCATCTGGCATATATGACAACCAACTCATAAACAGCAGCAACTTTTACCATGAGCACTTAGATTTTTTTGTTGAGGTTCCTGGAGCAGTAGCAGCATCTATTGACTTTCCAAACCTACCTCCTGAATGAAAAACACAGGGAGGAGAAGCTGCTATGCACAGATTGAGCTAGGTAGACAGACACAACAGAGCAAAGACTGATCAACTCATACACAACAGAGGAAAGGACAGAAGCTTTAGATCAGAGTGAGGTGAGAAGAAGCCAATTACCCTGTTGTCCTGTTTTTAAGCACAGTCTCCATACTGTGAAGGAACTCTCTCTGACACATTAAATGATATTCTGTGCCCTGTATTTTGGGGACAGTTCAGATCAACACATTTGCACAAAAATGACAGAATTAGTTTGAAATCTAACACCGCACAATGTCTTATAAGGAAAATAATGTTTTATTTTTCCTCATTATTTTGCACAAAACGTCTTCTCCTTACCCCTCAGCCTTGCAGACTAAAGCCTCTTGTGTGGATAATTGGTAACTGAACCAGAAGTTTCCCTGCCCAGCCAGCAATGTGATGCTGCTATTGCTTGCAGTGCTCTGGGACCGCTTCCAAATCTGACACAATGCAAGCCAGGCATATGCCCCTATCTACTGTGCCATTTCTCTTGTACTGAACAATTGTTCCTATTGAACAATGACTCGTTTCTGGCATGATTATAAGGCTAAGTCCAGTTTTTAGAGCAATTTATCTACACCCAGATCGGAGCTGTAAATAGAAGTCAAAAAGTCCGCCTGAGTATTGATTTTTAAGATTTTAAAGTTAATTTTTCCCATTATCATGACAATATTTTGCAATCTAGATGTTTCTGAGTCACTAGAGGAAATATATAAAAAGGAACAACTCAACATGTGTTTTGCATGGGAGGTCAGTTTTGAAACTCCAACTTGGATCTTGAATTTAGAAAAAAATAATGTTTTTTACTAAAAATATCCTGACATAATTTTTTTGTTATTCTAAACTTGAAGCTGGTGAAATTCTCTCCAAGTTAGTATGAGACATAATCAAGTGTAACTAGCCAAAGGAGAACTGGTGAAGTCAAGTAGTAGCACTGACTTGCTTAGAATGTGTGAGACCTTGAATTCTATCTCAAGCACTGCAAAAAAGAAAACAAAATAAAAGCACCAAAAAAACCCTCAACAACCCAAAAGATGAATAATAACACTAAGTACACTAGTAGTGACAACCTTGACAGTTTGCTGACACAGTCATAAAAAGAGGTAGTGTGTTGGCATTTTCCAAACTAACTGTGAGGAAAAGAAGGGTTTAGCTGGAGGGGATGAGTGAGACAGTTTCTGATTTGGGACAGAAAATGTATTAAGGGAAAAGACAGAGCTCTTTTTCTATGCTGTCTACAGAGAGATGGTGATGGTGAAAGGCATGGTTTGAAAAAGACACATGCTAAAGCATTTATGACTTGGTGAATTCTAGCGCATTTTGGTTTATATGGAGAACTTAGGCTCTTGAGAAATTGCCCTTTGAAACTACAACTACATGAGAGCTAAACTGAAGAACTGGAAGCATGAAGAGGAAAGAACTCCATGAAGTGGCATTCACATACTCTTATATGTGTCTCTCTATATAGATCACTAATCATTTGGGCAAGGTTCTACAATTTTACTGCGTCTAAGACCTTATAATACAAATCTATAGAGTTATTGCATGCTGTCTGTCATGTGTCATAAGTTTGATTTATTCCTCCTTTCTTTTATCCACATCATATCATAGTTGGTTGAGAAAACTTTTATAGCAATAAATATTATCTTCTGACTGACTTTGGCCAATATTATTCAGAATTCTAGTTCCCACAAAAACAGGTTTATGCTTTCATTTTTCTGCCATTGCCAGAGAGCAGCATGGTGCTAGAAACATGGTAATATATGTCTGACATATATTACCATATATATTAACATGGTATTCTACATATATTCATATATAATAGAGACCTTTATCCCCAAACACTTGAAAAATTATTGTGAATAGTGTCAACACTACATAGCCTTGATTCATGAATACCCCATACACAGGAGAAATAAATATTTCTTGATGAACTTCATTGCACTTAGAGTACTTGGACATAGTTGTTAACTGATAAATCATTCTTTCTCAAACTGACAGACCTTGATTCAAGATTCGTCTTTGCCCTGAATGTTCCTGCTGTGTTTTTCTTCATTCCACTTATTTGTGAAGAAATATGATTATCCATCATACAGACATGAGTTTTTCCTGCAGGTTTTTCCTTGCATTCCTCTTGTGTAGATAAATTGCCATGTTAATTTATTCACACAAAGATAGTGTTTCTCATTCTTATTTCTGTCATCACTCTTTAAAATTGTTAAAAGGGACGTCATTGGGTTAGATAACTTGTGCTTATTGATTTAATTTATAACTTACATGCTTCATTGCTATAAAACACATTTCAAAATGTCAGCGTTCTTGTTTCTATAAAAAGATTAATGCCAAACAGTTTGTAACAATTATTAAAGTTTGAATCATTTGAGATATATGTAAAATTTTTGTAAAGAGCTTTAGCACAGTCCACCATATTTAAGTTTTTGGCAAAAGAGCTAAATATGTAAAGTGGAACAAAAAAATATTTTCAAAGGGAAAAATTGGATAGACATATGTAAAAAAATAAATTAGAATCATTCTATTTACCTTTCACAAAAATAAACTCAAAACAGATTAAAGATTCTGAGATTAGAACAGAGTTCATAAATACACAAAAGAAAACATCAGCAGATCTCTCCAGGAAATCTACTGCAGAGTAATCTTCAGTGAGATGACCACAGTGACAAAGACAATAAAAATAAATAGGATTACATCAGATTAATAAAAAGCTTCAACACAATGAAAGAAAGTCAAGCTCTAATAAAAAAAAAAAAAAACATCCTACTGAATGGCTGTGGTTCACTACTGCATCCTTTAAAAAAGAAAAAAAAAATAACTTTCAGAAAGCTCACTCTACTGAGGATACTCTTGGCCTCCGACCTCCAAATATTTCTCATCCCCTCAAGACAAGATCACTTCAGCTCATCATGTGTGAACTAAGCTTGAAAAGGAATGTTGCTCCTTTGTGAATAAGTCTAGATAAATCTCTTAGTTTTCAACCTACAAAGAAGGCTTTCCCCTTTTGAGAACAGGTTTCTCAGGAGTGCTTCTCATGAAAAACACTAGATTTTGATTCATTTGGGTCTGACCATTTCAGTCCCTTCATACCTGACAGGATCTGCTGGGCCTCATAACTTACTTTTCGGCTTTATTTCCTTCAGGTTAGAGGTCATCACGCTACAAATGGTGATTACAGTGGAAGCCCAGAATTAGGGGACTGAGGTGCATGGGACTATCGAGGAATGGTATTGTGGATTTCCAGGCATCTCTCTTCTGAAGAAAGCTTGATTACACTGGGACCCTATGAGATGCTCCACAGCCAGCAGGAAATAGTCTGATCATTACTGCAGTCAGACTTCTATCTTTGAGGGGGACTTTGCAAAGAGGACGCCTCAGTGTTCCCTTAAGAGATGCTATGGGTAGTCCTAGTTTTGACTGACTTTATCTACATTTTTAACATTTCTGAAAATTATTGGCATCTTTCTGATCAATGGAAAATTACCAAAGAAAATGGCCAATGACTTTATTTGATCTAACCCTGCCTCCAACTTCTTGTTTCTCTAACCTTTCCTTTGGAGATGTTAATCTCGCCTTGAGAATCAGACCCACCCTCACCTGGGATGGAGCAGGCTATTTTAAATAAAGAATAAAAGAGTGCCTGGGGGGGAGGTGAGAGAGGAGCAGCAAAAAGGCAGAGAGCCATAAGAGAAGCAGTGAGGAGCAGCTTGGCAAACGAAACAGAAAGCTTAGCAGAAAAGCACATGTGAGGAAATGCACATGGCAGAGAAAAGCCATAGAATGAAGTGAGTTGACTCGGATAAATAACTGCCTGCTTGTAAATTATTTCTCCACTGTTATCCTGCATTATCAGACCCATCCATCTGAGAGGTTAGAAACACGGTGCCTGGGGTGGCCTCACCACATATGAATTTTATGCTTTATATTTTATATTTTAATCAACAACTGGTGCCCAAACAGGGACTTGAGAATTTGAGAAGACCTCAGAGAAGGTGGCTAGTCATGACCTTGTTGAGCTGGACTGAGAGACTATGGAGCCCAGAATGTTGGTTGCACATAGTGCCTATTCTGAACATGGTGGAGACCCCTTCAGGTGGGAAAGAAGCAAGTGAAGGGAATAGAGCTGAAAACTTGGAGCAGTCCCCAGAGACTGAGACACACAGCCTTTCTTCTACCAAAGGTGCTTTTTCTGAGGACCTCGGCCTTCCAATCTGCAGAAACCTATAGAAATCATTGATTGGGAAGAAGCCAACAAAGAAAGCTCCATTAGAAGAGGACCAGTAGTGAGCAGATGGGGTCCCCCCAGTCCAGATTTTGGCTGTCAAACTATAGGACTTTCTGGCCCTGATGACTTTGGCCTCCTAATACAGATGGAAATAGAGAAGAAAATGGAGATTGAGATCTGAGCCCAGCCAAAGCATAACAGAGGTGGTGTTTTACAGAACACCCTGCTTTTTAACTATGTTAAGATGTTAATTTTAAATTGTGTTAATCTCTTGACCCTATTTGCATCGGTTAATATCTTGCTGGTTAAAAATGTGTTTTATCCGTATGGACCTTACTGTTTTGTTCTAATCCCCACTGTAAACAGAAAATTTTGTTATCTAACTTTAGTGGTTTAATATTAGTTTGCACAATTCTGGGGAAATGCACAATGTTGTTTAGTTTTAACAGTTCTCAGCTAACCTAGTGAATGTTTCCTAATTGCTATGATGTTTTATTGTGTCTCTTAGGTAGCAACTTATTTTAAAATTGCAGGATTTATCTTCAGAAATATTCCTGTGATTTTGTTCAGAGAAATGTATGGAAAGAAACTTGGATGTTCTAGTCTTATTAACAGTACTTGATGTAATAATACAAAGAATTTTTTTTTTACTATAGGTATATCTACTGAAAATTTCTAATGCTTATACTCAGAGAAGTCTAGGGAAAAAGTCTGTGATATGTATAACCCTGCCCCCCAACTTCCTGTTTCCCTAACCTCTTTTTTTAAGATGCTAATCCCACCTGGAGAATCAGACCTGCCCTGCCCTGGCATGAAGCAGGCTATTTTAAATAAAGAATAAAAGAGTGCCTGGGGGGAAGTGAGAGAGGAGCAGCAAAAGGCAGAGAGCCAGAAGAGGAGCAGCAAAGAGCTGCCTGGCAAAGAAAACAGAAAACTTAGCACAGAAGCACATGTGAGGAAATGCGCATGGCAGAGAAAAGCCATAGAATGAAGTGAGCTGACTCGGATAAATAACTGCTTGCTTGTGAATTGTTTCTCTGCATCATTAGACCTATCCACCTGAGAGTCTACATGAGGGGTTAGAAATACAGTGCTTAGGGCAGCCTCATCAACACATGAACTCTATGCTTTATATTTTATATTTTTAATCTACAGTTTGATCCTTGCCTTCTCTGTGTTGGAGACAGTATCCTGTCAGAGGATCAATTTTTCTGTCTTCTGTCTTTTATGCAGCCTTTACCTAAGGCTGCCCATCTGCTGATTTTGCTGTAAGCTGTTGGACTAACAGGAAAGGTATTTCACAGCTGAAGGAGATTTTTTCTTTGAAGCCAAAGGAAAGTGAACACCCCCAATGCTAAATCCAGATCTAGACCACTCCCTTTAGCTTCTTTCCGGAGTTAATAGCTACCTTCAAAAACCTGCCCCCTTCACAAACTGATGTTAGCCCAGATAAGCGGCTGCAGATCCCACTTTGGAGACATAAGGTCTCCATCCCTTCTGAATATTTTACTGCCCTTTGTTCTAAAAACCTTCCCGCCAAAAAGTATGATTGACATGTTCTTTTTCCTGCCCATTTCTCCTCCTCTATATAAGAGTTGCTGAACCCAATAAATTTTGCCTCTGACCGGAACTTCGCCTGGGGTCTTCTTTACTAACCTCTCTCAGATTTTTTACAGGTGTGGTTGTTCTTTTAACTCAGCAAAATAAGAGTGCGGAAGTCCAAGAGCCTCCCAGCCGTTTCCCCCGCTGGCCGGGCCCCTCCGGGGGACTCTAGGACCACGCATCTCTGTAACACTCTTAACAATTGATAAGAAGTGCAAAGAACCCAATTTTCATTTGAAATGGTCTCCTCAAAATCTTATCTTTGATTTCCCTACATTCTTTGTAACACAGAGACCCAGTTTTCCTATAATGCCCACACAAATTTAGTTCCGTGCTAAGTTCCTCCCTAGATAAAGGGTATCTTCTCCTCTTTTTTCTACTTTTCAATAATCTTTTTACCTTCTAAAAAAAGTCTCTGTACAATGAAAGAAACTCAGTCTGTAATGAGAAGACATTCATTGAATGGGAGAAAATGCTTTCATATAACATTTCTGATAAAGTATTGATATCCGAGGCCTATGAATCACTTACTAAATTATCAATAAAATTATAACCCAATCTGTAAATGCAGTAATGAGATAGACACTTCCCTGAAGAAAATATATCTTCCACAGACTTATGAAAAGAGTTCATTTTTATTCATAATTAGAAAAATGTAAGTCAAATCAATAATGAGATATCTTTTCAAACTAATGAAAATGGCTCATACAAAGAAATATGGAAAAAGCCAGCGTTTGTGGGTGTTCCGTGAGAAAAAACATTGACCCACTTTACCATGTTCAATCCTATGGAAATCATTATGGAGATTTCTCCAAAAGTAGCAATAAAACTCTAATAATGCCCCTAAATATCATTTCTAGGCATCTATCCCCAAAACACAAAAAAAATTAGCTCAAAAGGATATATATAACATTTATGCTCATTGCTGTATTTAATAAAGCAGCCATGATATGTAATCAATTCAAATTACCAAACTACAGTTGAATGGGTCAGGAAGTTGTAGTTTATATACACAGTGGAATTCTATGCTGCCCTAAGAAAAATTATGTAATTTTTAGCAACATGATGGAACTAGAAGGTATCATGGTGAGTGGAGCCAGAAGGAAAGAGAGAGGTACAGAATGTTCTCATTCAGATGTGGGACTTAAATATACACAATAAAGTAACAACCAAGGCAACCTAATAGGGTAACTGGCCTTCCCAATTGAATTGGAGTGATAAGAAGGATGAAGATTGGGGCCCTTGGGGGAAGAATATGGGTCCATTGGTATTGGAATTATGTCCAAGAGAAAACATTATTAATAGTATTATAGGCCACTAAATAAACAAAACTTAAAAAATTAAAAGAGAAGTATCAAGTTAGTTTGGATTTGAAATATATTCTCATCTTCTGATAAATGTTAGCAGTTAGTGGTCACTATTCTTAGAAGAAGAAAGAGAAAAAGAATGTAATTTATATAAGATAGAAAAAATACTGATATAGGACCAGGAACTTAGTTCAAATGATCAGAGTATATGATTGTATAAAAACGTTCCAGATTTGCATGCATTCCTGTTCTGTTGAACAGGTTGAGTCAGGAATAGTCTCAGAGCACTATTTGTATGGTTCAAAAAATTAAAAAATGACTAGCAATGCCAGACCAGTCATTATAGCCACCACAACTGAGAAAGCTTTTCAAAACATGTGACATAGCATTCCCACAGTTAAAGTTCTTCCATAGTACATTGCTGCATTTGAAATCAAGTCAAAATTTTATGTTTTATAAGTTCACAAAGTAGTATGACTTTTGCTGACCTTTTCATTCTCTCCTCTCTTGGTCACCCTGTGAGTAGTCCTCTTTAAGATTTTCAATGCCTGGGCCAGAAAGATAGCATGGAGGTAAGGCTTTTGCCTTTCATGCAGAAGGTCAGTGGTTCGAATCCCGGCATCCCATATGGTCCCCCAAGCCTGCCAGGAGTGATTTCTGAGTGTAGAGCCAGGAGGAACCCCTGAGCACTGCCGGGTGGGACCCAAAAACAAAAACAAACAAAAATATTTTCAATGCCTGAATATAGTGGTAGTACAGTGGGCAGGTTTTTGCCTTGCATGTGGCTTACACTATCTTATATACAGTAAATATATGGTAAAAACTTAAAATACCTTATGTTGTTGTTATTTACAATGAATTGGGTACATAAGTACAAATATATATTACTTCTGAAGTAATAATAAACTTTCTTGGGATAAATCATGAACAAATAATTTTTTCTCTGAATGATCCCATACCTTGATTAAATTATTCCTAACTCTTTTTTTTTTTTTCAGTGCTTTTAGACATTGCCTTAATTGTTATTTTGCTATTCATTCCAACTCTGATCATATATTTTCTATTTTACTTAGACCCCATTTTTAAAATTGTTTTGTTTTGGTTTTTGGGTCACACTTGGTGGTGCTGGTGTAACTACTGGCTCTGAGCTCAGAAATAGCTCCTGACAGGCTCAGAGGACCATATAGGATGAAGGAAATGAAATTGGGGTCCGTCCTGTGTTGGCCACATGCAAGGCAAAAACTCTACCACTATTGCTCCAGCCCCTAAACCTCATTTTTTATAAGAATAAATTCCTCATTTAATTTGTATTTTTATGCCACAATATTCTAGGCTACCTTCAGTTTTCTTTAATACCGCTTACTACAATTAGTGGTAATATATTTCTGTTGTTTAAGAATTATCCACGACATTAAATTCTAAGGACATGCAATCAAGTAATTGTTTGTTTATTCCTTCCCCCTAGGACCTGGAATAATGCCTCAACTATGTGTTGACTAAATAAAGGAAAATGTAATTCATTAGTCATACTAATAATTAATTCTAAATCCCATCAATAAAATCAAGCAGTTCAAATAAATTGCATAATAAAGAAAATTAATTTAGGAGCCTTTGTTTTTCCCAATGAATTCTACTTAGGCATCTAAGCCTTTTAATTTTTATTGATATTTACTTTTTGTTGATATCTTTTGCACAGTTTTCATTCATGCAAAGAGAGAGATGTCCTAATACCATTTGTTGGAACTTGATGTTCAGGGGGTTGATTTCATATTTATCAAAATAGGTTGAAATTTTGGAGGCTTTGTCCATGGGATAGTTGAGCTAAACTCTTTTAAAAAAATGTCCCTCTCTGATTATTTCATCAAGAACTCAATAAGATATGATCTCAATCTTCTTTTCTTTGTGTATGTTTGGGGACCACACTCATCAATGCTTCAGGCTTACTCCTGGGTCCGTGTTCAGGGATCACTTCTGAGGAGCTGGGAACAATATGTAGTTCTGGGGAATTTAGCCAAGTCTGCCTTACCCTCTGTATTATTAGTATAAATCTTCCTCTAACTTCTAATTCACCAACTTGATCATATGACATGTTGGCATTGAGACCATATTGAGAATCTGAAAAAAATTAAGATGGAATTAATTGTCTTCACACTGTCTTGAATTCCTATAAAACAAATTGAAATAGAAGAAAACTGATCAGGCTGCCATCACACTAGGGTGTGATAAATAGTTCATTGATGTGAGTTAGAACTCTTGAACTGTCTTTTTGTGCTGAAGTAATACTGGGTTACATGTAAAGTAACTCAGACATGTATCTCTTTTTGATTGAATTGGTTATGCCCATAAAACATAGAGTATACATGGCTGTTAATTTTATTTTTTGCGTTGCCTTCTGGTGGGGTGATTATTCATTATAAAATTATCTAATCAGGGGCCTGAGTGAGATAGCACAGTGGAAGGGCATTTACCTTTCATGTGGGCAACCACAGGCACACCTGGGTTTGATTTCTGGCTTCCCACATGATCCCCCAAGCCTACCAGTGGTGATTTCTGAGTGCAAAGCCAGGAGTAACTCCTAAGAACCATTGGGTGTGGCCAAAAAACCACCAAAACAAGGGACTGGAGTGATAGCACAGCAGTAGGGCATTTGCCTTGCCCAAGATGTACACAGGTTCAAATCCAATCATCCCACATGATCCTCCGAGTCAGCCAAGGGCTATTTCTGAGCCAGGAGTAACCCCTGAGCACTGCCAGATGTGGCCCCCAAACCAAAAATAATAAATAAATAAATAAAATAAAATGATCAAATCAATTTATGGACATTTTTAAAGTTTAAAAGAACATTCATTAAGATACTTTATATATATACTGGGTTTTTTGGCCACACCCATTTGATGCTCAGGGGTTGCTCCTGGCTAAGAGCTAAGAAATTGCCCCTGGCTTGGGGGACCATATGGGACACTGGGGGATCGAACTGTGGTCCTTCCTTGGCTAGCCCTTGCAAGGCAGATACCTTACCTCTAGCGCCACCTAGCCGGCCCCAATAGCTACATATATTTAAACTTTTCATTCCATATACATATTAAATTATGAATTTAGTATTGTCAAGCAAAACATTCCCATTTACAGGTTGCAGAGTAGAAAGCACAACTTAAATGTTAACTATCTTGGTACCAATATCTCCTACCTGAGCAATTCTTTTTATGTTTACATTAGCTATAGTTACGTGAGTCTTAGAAAATAAAAAGTATGAGCTCTGACTGTATCACACTGGACAGAGCAGAAGCCTTCCACACACCAAAAAAAAAAAAAAAAAACCCACAACCGGGAGAGTAATGATCCTGAGCAAAGACTAGAGCTGATCCCATGACAGTATACTCCAAGGACGGAGAAACCCCATATCTCATAGGGCAAGTGAATTCCTTTTCGAATGACCCCAATATTTACTGTGCCAGGGCAGGAGGGAAAAAAATACAAAAAACACAAAACCTTGGTTATTTATATATATATATATATATATATATATATATATATATATATATATATATATATATATATATATATCTTACCTTCATTTATTATTGTTATTATTATTTTTATTTACCTAGCTATTTTGGTCGATTTCTCAGTTTGGATGTGATTATTGAAATTGTTGTCCCCAATTATTCTTATTTTTTTTCTCTTCCTTTCTTTTCTTTCGTTATGTGCTACGCCATGTTTCTTATTTCAAGACCACGGCGTGTTTTTTGTTTGTTTGTGTTTGTTTTTTGTTTGTTTTGTTTTGTTTTGTTTTGTTTTTATCTGTTTTTTTTTTTTTTTGTGGTGCTTATCGTTATAGCTGGAGTCCTCACTGGATATTTGACACTTCTTTTGGTACTGGTGGAGTGTTTCAACTTCTTTTTCTCCTTCATTTCCCAAATCGATGATGAGAACCTCTAGAAGGATTCTGCCCATTTTCGGGGTATTAAACTCTTACCCCAGTTTATTTATTTTCTCTTTTTCAGGCAAAACCACGCAACTTGAACTAGCTACCCCTGCCCCTACTTAGAGGGGGAAATAAGGGAGGCATCAAGAACAAACTGATGCAAGACTACTAAGTAGTTGGTTAGAGACAGAGGGGACCACATATTCTAGCCGCCCTGGGGGTGAGGGAAGAGGAAAAGGTAGGTAAGACAAAAACGGAGGTGTAGGGAGGACAATTTGGGGATGGGAATCCCCCCTGATTTTATGTAAATATGTACCTAAAATATTATTGTCAACAATATGTAAGCCACTATGATCAAAATAAAAATTATATTAAAAAAAACTTAGCTCTTAGTCTCATCAATTATTTATATTGTTTGTTTCTATATTGTATTTTTTATCTTTATTTAACCACCATGGCTAAAAACATGTTTGTAGTTGGGTTTCAGTTATAAAAAAAAATACACTCCCCTTCTCCAGTGTTTCTATATTGTTTATTTTTGCTCTATTTGTTGTTGTTGTTGTTGTTGTTCTGCTTGTTTTGGGTACTTTTGCTGTTGGTGTTCCATATATTTAAGGTGAGCCTTTAGGTTGTTAATTTTGTCTTTTTTTTTCTTTTCTGATTTAGGCCTGTATTGCTCTGAATTCCCCTAATTATTATTTTTGATGTGTTCCATAGATTTTGGTAATTTATTTTATTATCATTAGTGTCAAGGAATCACTTTATTCCTTGATTTCCTCATTTTCTCTTTGATCCAACTATTGTTGAGCAGCATGCTATTTAGTCTCCAGGTACTAGATTTTCTCTACTTCTTATTTTTAAAATCAATCTTGATCTCTGTGCATTGTGTTCTAATAGGATATATGGTAAAATTATTATATTTGTGAATATATGTAAGTTAAACTTGTGTCATAAAATGTGGTCTATCCTATGAGCCAGAGATAACATGAAGGTAGGGCGTTTGCCTTGCATGCAGAAGGACGGTGGTTTGAATCCCGGCATCCCATATGGTCCCCGAGCCTGCCAGGAGCGATTTCTGAGTGTTGAGCCAGGAGTAACCCCTGAGTACTGCCGGGTGTGACTCAAAAACAAAAATATGTGGTCTATGCTAGAGAAGATTCCATGAGCACTTGAGAAAAATGTGTATTCAGCTTTTTGAGGATGAAAGGCACTGTATAGATCCATTAGTCCCAGTTCTTCTAGTTTCTCATTTAGGGCTCTAAAGTCTTTGCTAATATTCTGCCGAGTGGATCTATCCAGTGGTGATAGTGGCATGTTGAAATCTTCTACTACTATCACATTTCTGTCTGAATGTTTATCTAGGTTTGTGAACAAAAGCCTTACATATTTTGCTAAATCTAAATTTGGTGTATATATGTATATATGTTCTTGGTCTGTTATTCTCTTGATCAATAAATAGTGTCCATCCTTGTCTCTAAAAAAAATAAAATAAAAAGTATGATGCCTTTGTCATTATGAAATACATTCTTGGAAACAAACCCCCTAAACACACATGTCTTGGTAGGGTTGTACTAACACTTTCTCAAAGGTAAAATTGATTGGCCAAATCTAGTTAGGATAATAACTCTACCTAGATTGTCTGTGGATCAGATAAATAAGACCTATTATTTTATGCAGAATATAATTTCCCCTGGTTGCAAGAATTGGATAAACAGTTGAGCTAACCAGCATGAAGTTGTTTATTCTACAGATTATGAAAGGACCTTTTCATTCATGCTGCTGATGAAAGAAAAAGCATAGAAATACAAATAATAAGGGCTGGAGTGATAGCAGAGCAGTAGGCTTTTTGCCTTGCCACTGGCTGACCCAGAAAAGACCTGAGTTCAATCATCTGGCATCCCATATGGTCCCTGAGCCAGGAGCAATTTCTGAGTGAATAGCCAGGAGTGGCTTCTGAGCATTAATGAGTGTGGTCCCAAAACATATATACAAATACATATATATGTACATATATGTAATATTATATAAATTATATCAGGAATATTTTTTGTTTGTTTTTTTTTCAGCCGCACACTGTGATGCTCAAGAATCATTCCTGGCTCTGTGCTCAGAAATTGTTCCTGGCTTGGGGGGACCATATGGGACTCTGGGGGATCCAACTGTGGTCTGTCCTAGGCTAGCGTGTGCAAGAGAGATGCCTTACCATGTGCACCACTGCTTTGGCCCCAGGAATAATATTTTTAATCCCAGTGGTATTGTTAGGAGAAAATTTATAAAATAGGTATGCTAATAACTCAGATATAGGCTTCTTGGCCCCCTTTTAACAGTATCATGGCTTACTTTTGGCTCTGTATACAAGGATCACTCCTGGAGGGGCTTGGGGCACTTTATATAGTGCTGGGGATTAAACTCAGATTGGTAGTGTAGAAGTCAAAAAACGTATCAATTATAGGCTCTCTTGACCCCAGAAATCATATTAATCTCATGAGTGGAGCAAACTGTCCTCAGATTGTGAATGGCAGAGACTCATGGAGGACATTTGGTGATAGATATTAGCTGCTTTATACAGAGCAATTCTAGCCTTCAAGTAGTTTGGATTCACCTACAAAAGAAGGTTTCCCTTCTGTACGGGTGCTATATTTTCTCATAGCAAAGGTGTTGACTGAAAGTTGAACTGAAAGTTCATAGCTAGCAACACTTTCAATGAGCTATATTTCTCTGTTGCTTTGTTCAATTTATCTCCTCTGTTAAATGTTGCATCTGTAATAATTTGTGCTCTTTGCACTATTATTAGTATATGATTTGATTTCGTACTTTACTTAATAGTTGTTCATAATTGTAATTTTACAGCTGCAGGTATCATCGTAAATCAACACCAATTCACTAATGTTATCGTCCAATTATTGAGCAAGTCCATGGTAAGTTCATGAATATAAATTAAAACAAATATGAAAGCCAGAAATATTGAGTGTCTGTATTCATGAGGCATAAAGCTATCTCTAATAATCAGGTGGCCTATAAATCCTTCCGGACTATCCTGAGAACATTTGGGATTTAAGTCTATATATATAACTCACAAATGAAAGAAAAAAAGTATTTCTATTTCTTACTAGTTCAAGCATCACTGGAACAATTTTCACATTGACTGCTACAAATATAGTCTTGGTCTATGCTGAAAGAATCCACAGGTCATTCTCCACTGAGCTCTCAGTTGCAAGTAAAGTAAATCTAGGTAAGAGCCTAAAGGTGTTCCCCAAACTTCCACTTCTCAGTAACCTGTTCCTTTGAGATGTAAAAGCCCACTAGTTCCTATTGTATTTAATATAACCTTCTGCCTCCAGGATTTGGGAGTTGTGGCTTTGGGCTTGGAAGAGAGAGCACAAGGCAGAGAGGCCATGAGAAAAAAAGCAGTCTAATTCCAATGAATATTCTGACTGGGTTGGTATTATTTCTTCTCTACTACCCTACTTCTTCAGACCTGTCCACCTAAGGGGTTAGAAACACAGTGCCTGGGGCAGTCTCACCAACTTGTGGATTCTTATATTTTTATTTTACACTCAGCTATCTTTTTTATTTTTGGGCCACACCCAGCAGTGCTCAGGAGTTACTCCTGGCTCTGTGCTCAAGAGTCATTCCTGGTGATATTTGGGGGACAATATGGGATGCCAGAGATTAAACCCAGGTCAACTGCTTGCAAGGCAAATGGACCTACCTGCTGTGGTATCATTCTGGCCCCTGTCAGCTATCTTTAGGAACAGATGGATTTCTGAAATCATTGGCCATAAAACATGCTTCCATCTAGTTAATCTAGGGAGGAAGGAAGGAAGGAGGGAAGGAAGGAAGGAAGGAAGGAAGGAAGGAAGGAAGGAAGGAAGAAAGGAAGGAAGGAAGGAAGGAAGGAAGGAAGGAAGGAAGGAAGGAAGGAAGGAAGGAAGGAAGGAAGAAGAAAAAGAAAGAAGGAAGGGAGGAAGAAAGAAAGAAAGAAAGAAAGAAAGAAAGAAAGAAAGAAAGAAAGAAAGAAAGAAAGAAAGAAAGAAAGAGAGAGAAAGAAAGAAAGAAAAAGAAAGAAAGAATAAAAGAAAGAAAGAAAGAAAGAAAGAAAGAAAGAGAAAGAAGAAAGAAAGAAGAAAAGAAAGAAAGAAAGAAGAAAGAAAGAAAGAAAGAAAGAAAGAAAGAAAGAAAGAAAGAAAGAAAGAAAGAAAGAAAGAAAGAAAGAAAGAAAGAAAGAAAGAAAGAAAGAAAGAAAGAAATGAAGGAAGGAAGAAAGGAAAAAAAGGAGTCTTAGGCTTCAATTAAATTGGGAATGAGGAAGAGCAATTTAGCTATACATCCAAATCACAGACTCTTGGGCCAGAGTGATAGCACTGTGGGTAGGGTGTTTGCTTTATATATGGCCAACCCAGAACCAACTCAGGTTCGATCCCCAGCAGCCCAAATGGTTCTCCAAGCCTGCCAGGAACGATATCTTATCATAGAGTCAGGAAGAGTCAGGAATAACCCCTGAGCACTGCTGGGTGTGGCCCAACCTCCTCCCCCAAATACACAGACATAACAGCATTGAAAGCATGAGATAAAAGCTTATATCATCGAACTTTAATGTGTCTGTCAAGAAGCCAGGCAGTGGATAAAGGATGATTAAATGTGGAAGTACTGGTGATTGGACTTGATATTAGTGGTGAGATTGGTGTTGAAATATGGGGCTGGTCAGATGGCTCAGTGTTAGCATGTTTGTCTTGTATGGGGCAGTCCCTGAAGGGATCCAGTTCAATTCCTGGCAACCCCAATGGTCCCCCAGCCTGCCAGGGGCAATTTTTTAGTGCAGAGCCAGGAGTGACCCCTGAGCACTGTGGGGTGTGTCCCAAAACCCAATCAATCAATCAATCAATCAAGTTTGCTTTTAAAAAAGAAATATTGTGTGCCTAAAACTCTATTACTAATAACTTCACGAACCATGGTTCTTTATTTAAATAAAATATAAATAAAAATTAAAAATGTCTTGGATCAATTCTCAGCTTAAAGAGTCCATTTTCCCCAGTGTATTCTCTAGGTTTCTAAGAAATGAACATTTTCTAACATTTTAAATATACCATAATAGTCAACCAAAGTTCTCGCCACTATCTCCATAGATATTTACCCATAGGAATTTGCTTTCTCAGATATTCTTCTCTCTAAAACCTGTAATTTTATTTCCTTAAGAATTTAATGAGTCAAGATTATAGAGATTAGAGAAAACAGTATAGGAAGGAATCATTAAAAAAAAAAAAAGAAAATGTCAGGGCAGAATAACATAAAATCTTTGCATATGATAGCCACATAAATAATGAGTACTAGTTTAAAATCTCCTAGACTCGGTTCAGATATAGGCTTGTTTATTTCCAGAGTTCTAATTTTGTAAATTCATTGCTGTTTTTTTTCCTGACTGAGTCACATAATATATAAAATGTGTGCCTAAAGATACTTATAAGAACTGTACATAATTAGAGATTCCTAGAACTATTGGGGTACAAATAAATTGATATTTTAGGCCATGGACAACAGTATTGAAGACATTCTCCTGGCTTTGCTGAAGCATCACAACTGGTGGATTTGGGGAAACATTTGGGGTGATGGGGGGTTGAAGACAGGTCAGCTGTATACAAGCTGTGTACAAGGCATCACCCTACCCACTCTACGATCTCTCTAGCCTCAATTGATGTATTTTTATTGTTTTTTGTTTGGTTGTTTTAGGGCCACGTCCACTGAATCTCATGGGGTTACTCTCAGCTATGCTCTCAGAAATGGCTTCTGGCTTGGGGGGTCATATGGGACAATGGGGATTGGGGATCGAACCAAGATCCATCCTGGATCGCAGCCACATACAAGGCAAACGCCCTACAGCTATGCTCTCGAGCCAGCCCTTCAATTGATGTTTTGAATTTGTTCTTAGAGGTGACATCAGGAAGTATAAGTGCTCACTGGTATACTGCTGAAGCCCCAGGCATTATTGTTGACCTTTCTGCAGTATGCAACTACGGGATTTAATAGAACAAATACAAAATGGTGGTCATACAAGGATGGGGAAAATGAACCTCAAATGGGCATATCACTGATTAATGTCTGAAGAGTGCTTCAAAGTTCACCTTTAAGGGTTTCCTCTCTCATCCCTGCAGCTTGTACTTATTTCATCACATTTTGTCTTTTTGGTCACATGATTCTCTTCCAATGTGATCAAAACATTGTTAGCTTAACGTAACAAGACTTTCTTTTTGATACGATGGCAGGTCCTGTTTCATACATCTAATAATTAGAGAAATCAAATATCTATCAAGTCAACTTGATATTTAAATAACCAAATTAATTGGCATGGGGGAGCTGATGAGATAGTACAGGGACAAGGCACAGGTCTTGCACATGGTCAATACCTGTTTAATATCTGTTACCACATGGACCCCAACCATCACTAACTTTTCAACATTGTGTGTGAGCCTGAGAACCATTGATATGTCCTGGGAAATCTTTACTCAAGTCTGAGCAGCATCGCATCTTTGAGCCTTTGCATTGAACCCTGGGCCTCAGGAATAGGCCAAATCTTGGAAGACTTTCCATCTTCACCTTCCTAAAAAGTAGGGCAGTTTTTTTCCCCAGAATATTCTGTTGAAATAGCTCAATGCATCATAAAAGATGTACTTGTTGGGCCCGGAGAGATAGCACAGCGGTGTTTGCCTTGCAAGCAGCCGATCCAGGACCAAAGGTGGTTGGTTCGAATCCCGGTGTCCCATATGGTCCCCCGTGCCTGCCAGGAGCTATTTCTGAGCAGACAGCCAGGAGTAACCCCTGAGCACCTCCGGGTGTGACCCAAAAACCAAAAAAAAAAAAAAAAAAAAAAAAAAGATGTACTTGTTATGCAAGTGTGGGGGGATACTGTGCGAAATAGATTTCTTTGAGAACCTTTAATATACTCGCATTCATCTTTGGGAGAGAAGGGTTTCTCAAATTGTTTTTATGACTACAGGCAGCTCACTTTGATAATTGCTTAATTCATGCACACTATTGTTCCAAGTCCTGTGTATTATCCAATTTGAATTCTTACAGTAGAATGAAGTATTATGGAAGCCTACATTTCACTGTGGGACATTTAGACATAGAGGGTTAGGGCATTAGGCTAGAAACATGTATTGCACACTGGAGTGGTTTGTTTTCATACCTGGACCTCTAGAAGGACTCTACCCATTTTTTGCTTGTTTGATTTTTGCCCCCCCCCCATTTTTTTTTAATCTTTTTCCTTCCTTCAAACAGAACCACATAGCTTGAACCATCTAGTTCCACCTCACAAATTAAGGGGGAAATAATGGAGGGTACTAAGACCAAACAGTCGAATGAACATCAAGTAGAAATAAAAAATTGATCAGACATAAATACAAAACCCAAAGCCAACAACAACAGAATTGATACCCAATCTACAACAAGCTAGACACAGAGGCACTATGTGCCTAAAATATTACTTTGAAAGATTTGCAATCCACTTTTGTCAAAATAAAATTTATTATAAAAATTATTATAAAAAAAGTAAGCTGTGGTCTTGTAATTTCCATACCTCTGATTAGTAGGTGATAGAAGATGTTGGTGAGTTCAAATGAAATTGTTGAATCTTGAAGGTTGTTTTAATTGAGTTATTATAATGTACTCTCTTCTTTAAAATTTCAAACCTGTTTCTAAATATAGTGGGGGAAAAACTATCAAGTTCTATTCTTAATTACTTATTTTAGAAATTCAACCCTGTATAAATTTTTATTTGGAGACTAGATCAGAAATTATTTTCATATTGTCTGATTTACCTGAAGATCAGCTTGGAACTTTGATTAATTATTTGTTGATCTTAAAATATATTTTTAACTTTCTCTGAATATAAAGTACTACAAGGAAATACTCCTTTATAGTGCTATTGATAAATTTTCTACAACCTTATAGAGATAAAAAAGTCTGCATATTTAATAGTGTGTATTCTAAAGATGTCTTTTACTTAGTTTCATCATATTAAAAATTTATGAATTCATTATGAACCTCAGATACATAGGCAAATTTCATTTTGGAAACATTTGCTATAAAAAGATTAGAATTCTTGATTTTCACACAATGGATGGTGAAATAAATATTCAATTTAAATGTATATAGTTATTAACTTAATATGAAAGGGCATGTGGGAGAGGTAGATCTCATTATCTTAAAAATTCTGTTCTATTAACAAGAGGCACTTGTTGAATAGCAAATATAATAGCATTAAACAGAAATATGGTTTTCTAATATATAAAATAGACCGACTTATGATTTCTTATTAAATTTTTTGGACAGTAATTTTCAGTACACTATTCCAGTTTTACCTATTTTTTATTTACTGTGGCTTTATTTTGAACTTTTTCTTATTGTTGTTTTTGGGTCACACCTGGTGACACTCAGGGGTTACTCCTGGCTATGCGCTTAGAAATTGCTCCTGGCTTGTGGTATCATATAGGACACCAAGGGATCGAACCTCAGTCCGTTTTAGGTTAGTGCTGCAAGGCAAACAGCCTTACTGCTTGTGCCACTGCTCTGGCTCTACAGTGACTTAATTTTTATAAGCATTGTATATAGTTAAGGTGTCCCAGCTGTTTATTCAACAGCAATTACATACAGCAATATAATTACCAAAATAACAAATAATTTATTTCAATCTTCTTTTGACAGTTAAAATCTAGTCTTCAAAGGGGTTTGGGAGATACCTCAGGGCCAAACGCTGGCAAGGCATTAAGAGCCTCAGATTTGATCTCCAGTACTGTCAGGTCCCCTGATTATAACTAGAAAGAACACTCAAGCACTGGGCTACAAGTACCACTGGTGTTACTCCCAAACAACAAAAACAAACAAAATACAAAACAAAAAGAAAATAAGTCTTCTGAAAAATTTTAAGTATTCAGACAGCATCCTTGACTTAATGACTGTGCTATATAATACACAGAATTTCTTAATCTTCAAGTTGCACGTCGTTTGTGCTCTGTAATTATAGTCCCTAGTTCCCCCAGCCTCTAGCCCTTGGTTACCACATTTCTATAGTTTTCAGAAGTTCAACCTATTTAGATGTACCTATAAGTGATATTAAAGAGTATTTTTTCTCTCTCTAAGCATTTCCTTCAAGATCCATCCAAATAGTCATTAATGTCACCATTTCTTGAGTAGTAGTTGCTTGCATTTGTGTGTATAGCTGTGTGTGTCTGCGTGTGTTTTTGTGTGTATAAGAGATAAAGAGAGAGCAAGACAGAAAAACATCGACAGGGTCAGTCCTACATTCATTGCTGAAGATTTCTTAAATTTGTTTTCATCTGTTAAAGGTGAGGAAATAGTCAAATATGAGTTCAGTTATCTTTTTATTATATTTTTTTTCATTTACTTAAGATTTACTTTTTTCATTTATTTAAGAGACATACTGGCTAGTAGTGAGATTGGTAGCTAATATTATAATATTATATATTATAATATTATAGCTAATAATACAGTGGCTTTATGTTTAATCCTTTGAGAAATCTCTATGTTTTTTTCTAAAATGGCTGCAGTAGTGTCCACCATATTGCTTGTACTCACTTCCTTCTGTCTTCCTAATGAAAGACAGTCAAGGGAACATTTTTTTATATAAATCTTTATTTAAGCACCATGGTTACAAGCACGTTTGTAGTTGGGATTCAGTCTCAAGGTGACATTTAGGAGGTATTAATGAAGCAATATTTCATTGTGATTGGGTTTTCACTTCTCTAACAATTAATGGTTCAGGCATCTTTTCACTTACAGGTTAATCATCTGTCTATCTTCTTTTGAAAAAGTCAATTTGTTTCCTTTGACCATTTTTTTTTTTTTTTTTTTTGATTTTTGGGCCACACCCTGTGACGCTCAGGGGTTACTCCTGGCTATGCGCTCAGAAGTCGCTCCTGGCTTCTTGGGGGACCATATGGGACGCCGGGGGATCGAACCGCGGTCCGTCCTAGGCTAGCGCAGGCAAGGCAGGCACCTTACCTCCAGCGCCACCGCCCGGCCCCTCCTTTGACCATTTTTAAAAAAACATTATTTAGCTGTTGTTTCTGTTATTGAAATGCATGAGTTCTTTAAATATAAAATTCATAAAATTGCTGTTATTTTTCCATTAACTGGATAATTGTGCTCATTGTTCACTGAAGCTCTTGGCTGAAATTTTGTGATCATTGGTTTTTTTTTTTTTTTTTTTGACAAGTGATAATTACAATACAATTAGAGAAAAATAAAAATAACTTCTCTTGTTCAGTCTCTATTGGCTATCTTTTGGTGATTATTTGAGTTTAGCTCTATAAGAAAAATAAAGTCTTTTTTGTTTTGTTTTGTTTTTATTGTTTCTGGCCAAACCTGGCTGTGCTCAGGATTTACGCCTATCTCTGCTCTTAGAAATAGCTACTGGCAGGCTCCAAGGACCATATGGTTTGCTGGGGATCAAACCTTGGTCTGTCCTGGGCTGACTATGTGCAAGGCAAAAATGCCCTACCGCTGAGTTTTCATTCCAGCCCTAAGAAAACCTTTTGATTTTTTTAATTTTATTTTTATTTTTTATAGTTTGGCTTTTGGGTCACTCCCAGTGGCACTCCGGATTACTCCTGGCTGTGCACTCAGAAATTACTCCTGGCAGGCTCAAGGAACCATATGACAGTGGGGATCCAATTCTAGTGGACTATGTGTATAAGGCATTTGATTAATACCCTACTAGCATTTCTGTTAAAGATTATTAGGAGTTATGAGACCCAGAAAGAGAGAATATTTGAAAGCTAATCTTCATAATCAAAGCACAAATGATATAAATGCCACTAAAACAGAGATCGAGGGTTGCACATTTTCCAGAGCACAGAATAATTACTTACAATTGGAGAGAAAGAGAGGAATTTTTGTTTTAATTCAAATGAACATCCTTTGATTACCAATTAGTGCAACATTTTGTGATACTTTAGGTTAGCGACTCGAGATTTAACTATTCTATATAGTGTTTCTGTTTTGAGATATAATGATTTATTTGAAATGCGGTGAAATTTTCAGAACTCATTATTTAACTTAACCAAGATAAAGCAAACTAGTTTATTTAAAGTATGGTACATAAGTTTAAAGTGTGATAAAAATATGAATATTTAATTCTGGGGCAAGAGAAAAAGGACAAAAAAGAATGCAAGAGAGTAGGGCATTTGCCTTGCATATAACCAACTTGAGTTTTATTCAGCACTGTATATAGTTCTTCAGGTCCTGCTAAAAATGGTCCCAGAGAGCACAAGTAAGCCCCAAGTCAGAAGTAAGTCCCAAGTACTGCTGGGTGTGGCTCAAAAACAAGTAAAATAAAAGACATTTTTGCAATAATCCTCAGTGACAAAGAGAGGAGGGCTGAAAGTTCCAGCTTACGACAGGAAGCTCACCACAAAGAGTGATGAGTGCAGTTAGAGAAATAACTACACTGAGAACTATCCTAACAATGTGAATGAATGAGGGAAGTAGAAAGCCTGTCGTGGGTGGTGAGGGGAGGAGGGAGACTTGGGACATTGGTAGTGGGAATGTTACACTGTTGAAGGGGGGTGTTCTTTATATGACTGAAACTCAACTACAACCATGTTTATAATCAAGGTGTTAATAAAGATATTAAAAAAACAAGTAAAAAGAAAAAATTAATCCCAATATGGCATGCTAAGAATTTGAAAATATTGTAGAAATAATTCACCAGCTATTATATAACATATGTTCCTCCTCTGTTCAAAGCCAAAATCCTTTTTATATAATGGATGCCTTTGCTTGTTAAGATTAGAGAAGAACATCAGTGTTGTAAATGACTTGAGGGCATTGCGGCATTTCCTCTCATCATTAATTCATTCCATGATTGGCATACTTCAATCTGACATGTTGCTTTCCATGGATGGCGATTTTAGCTTTGTTCTCTTTCTATGGGAATGATTTCATGCTGAAAATACTGGAAAATGTTGAACTATGATAGAAGTTTTAAATGTGTCAAAATGTTCTGGAAAATCGTGAAAAATACAATGAACTTCTTATTCAGAAATAGGGAGGAACAAAATGCAAAGAATTGCCTCAGAAATTAGAGATGTGGCCATGAATAAAAGACCTTCCTTACTCAGTGTTTATCTTGTTCAATGCCTTTTGCATGTTTAGTTATTGCTGTGTTGACTGTTTGCATGTTTGGTCATTACTGTTTTGACTTCATCACTTAGCAATATTCTCATTTACATGACTTGGATGCAGAATCTTCAATAGTTAAATAGGAGGAAGTAGGTCCCATGTCGAAGTAGCCCATGTTTACTCGTCTAGAAGAGCTGAGGTATTTACTATGTAAAATCAAGATATTAGGGGGTATATTGGTGAAGAATTTACAACACTTGCTCTAAACATTAACCTAGCTGTCAGGCCTAAGTCAAGGTATGCTTTTCCTAGTAAAACTGAAGCACTAATTTGGTTATTGGGGACATTTATTCTTATATTTTACCAAAAAACAATTTTATTTGTTTGCCTTACATGATTTCTTTCATTGGGATTTGTACTTTTAGCATACAAGCCTGAACATGATTTATTAGATCCAATCCCATATACTTTCACTTTTTAATGATTGTAAATAGCATCCCAATTTTAATTCTGGGGACCATCTGATTACAGCAATATATCTCTATATATTTATGATTATAGTTGTTTATCTTGTATGAGAAAACTTCGCTAACTTTCTTCTTAAATCCGGACATGGTGGGATTTTCTTCCTTTTGTATATAGCTCAGGTATATAGCAATCTTATTATCTGTAATTGAAGTGGTAAATATTGCTTCCTTTTTAATCTTTATCTTAAGTTTCTATTTAGTGACTTACACTGTTAGCTAGAATTTATAGTGTGATGGTAAATGAGAAAAATAAGTTAGCTTCAGATTTGGAATATGCTTTCAACTAGTTGCTGATTGATTGTTTCTTCTATTTCTATTTGCCTAAGAGGTTTGCTCATGAATGGGCATTGAATACTGTAAAATTCTCTTTTTGATAGTTATATGATCATATGTTCTTTTTAACCCACTAGTATGAAGGATTTCATCATTATTGACATGATTTGCATCCTGGAATGAGCTCTATTTTGTCAGAAGTTGGAAGTACTTTGTCAACACATAGATATATGGTAAAAATATACAAACTGGGGGCCGGAGTGATAGCACAGGGGTGAGGCATTTGCCATGCATGCGGCCAACATAGGATGGACCCCAGTTTGAATTCTGGCATCCCATATGGTATTCTAAGCCTGCCAGGAATCACTTCTGAGCACAGAGTCAGAAGTGACCCCTAAGTGCCACTGGGTGTGACCCCAAAACCAATATATACATATATATGTATACAGACTATATTTATATATAAAATACAGATTTTGCGTTGCTGACTAATTTTGTTAATTGCACTTTAAAAGTAATTTTGTGCCATATCTACAGAGATATTAGTTTGTTTTTATTTGTATTATTTTGTCTACTGTTAAAACCAGAGTAATACAAACTACTTAAAACAGTATAGGAAGTTTTACTCCTTTTCATGCCTTAGCAACCTTTAAAACACAACAAGTAGGTGTTAATTATTATTTACATGATTGGTAAATTGGTAACACCATCTTAGAGTTTAGAAATTTATTTGAGAGAAAATTTAAAATTAAAAAGCTAATTAAACTAATTTTATGACAAGAGAAATGGATAGGAGTAAAGAGCTTGCCTTGTAAATGGCTGACCCTGGTTTGATTCCAAGTTTGATACAGTTCCTTGAAGAATGATGCATGAGCATAGAACCAAGAGTAAACTCAGGACTGCCAAACTACAAAATGTATTTATTAAATTATTTTTTAATAATTTTTATTGTGACCAAAGTGAATTACATATATTTCACAGTTATAGTTAAGCTAGATAGTGACAGTGAATTAGGGCCATTCCCACCACCATTGTTGACCTCCATTCACCCCTGTCCCTAGTTTGCACCCCATACGTCCACCCTTTGCCCCCTGGACTGCTAGTGAAATAGATCCTCTTTGTGTATAGTTTGTTGTAGATTAGGTATCGATTCTGTTGTCATTGACGTTGGGCTTTTAATTAATAATAAGGATCAGGCTAGAGTCATCATAGAGCCGGTAGGGCTTGTTTGCCTTGCATGTCACTGACCCTGATTTGATCTCTGGCATGCCGACCTTCAAGAGTGATCTTTGAGCACAGAGGCTGGAGTAAGTCCTGAGCAAAGCTGGGTATGACTCAAAAAAAAAAAAAATGACAGTCACTAAAAAGGAACTATCTCATACCAGATGAGTTATTTCATTAATAATTATGAGAGATTAAAATAATTTATTTAGTACTAGATGAGTTCTAGTAGTCTATATCTTGAGTAATTGATTAGTTCCATCAAGTTTCTGAATGTGCCTCTGATAGTATTCCCTTAGTGTATGGAGACTTCAGTCTGTCACTTTGTTTTTACTTTCTATTTGGTCTCTGTTATTTTATATACATTCCAGTATTTTGTCTTCATGTGAATCACTTAGTTTTGAAATTTATTTTTTTGACAGATCTATATTGGTATTGGGTCATCCCTTGGTGTTCTGTCAGTGTTTGCACTTTACTTGTCTATTATCCTGAATATATATTTATATAAATTATGTTATATATAAATATTACTTATTGCAGTGTACTGGCTTACTGCTTTAGCCAGTTTGAATGAAGTATGGAAAGTGTACCTCCTATTATGTCCCTTTAAGTTTTCAATATAATTATCTTACATATTTCTCCACTCACATTTAGAACTACCACACAATATTAAAACTTTTCTTTTACTGTCAAGGTATAATTTGAAACAAGAGTTATTTAGTTATTTTATCCTCACTTTTTAGTTACTGGGTTCTTTAGTCTTCTGTGTTCTTGGAATTTCCCCCCTTTTATCATTTCTTTTCTATGTAGAGAGCTTTTCCAGGTTATTAAAAATGAATATATAAAGTACTTTAATTCTCATTTTGTTGTTAAGAGTGTAGTAATTGTCTTACAATATTTCCATTTTCCTATACATTCATAAATGGTTTTGTTTTGACAAACGTTAATAAATTCTAGAATAATTGTAATGTTTTTTTCCTTATTAAGGTTGTTTTAAAATTTAGACTTAATGTATTTTGTTCCTGTATCACCATGCATAAATTTTAATACTTTGAGGTATAATTTTATTTTTACTTTTCTTTGCCACTTTTTGATTTCTCCTTTTCTTTTTGCATAAATGTTTGTCAGGGCCTCTCTACTATTAGAGAAAGAGCAATACATAAATGGACTTAAATATATCTTTATTTCCCTAGAGGTAATGATAAAATAATAAATATGGAACCTTTTTAATTATTCTAAGTTAATTAGAATTTTTACTATGACTTAGATATATCCAGGTACAAACCATGATTCAAGCAAGTGTTGTAAGTTGTATGTGGCACTAAAACAAAACTATGATTCAAAGTCATTCCGTGATGCTGCAGAAACACAGACAAGCCTAAAAGATACCTAAGGAAACAAATTAATAAGAAAAGCAATATTAATGGTATGATATGACTTTGATGGATCACTTTCCACATGGCTATCTTCAGTTCTAACAGCATACAAGGCAAGTATCATTATCAACCCTTTTACAGATGAGGACATTCTTCAATTTGAAAGATAAATCGCACTCTCAAAATACAGAGCATCTTGTACCATGAAAGTAATGTCCCCTGTGTACTTTTTGTGATCTGGAGAAAAGTCAGCAGATGTTTGGGGTTAGTTCATGCATCTTTAGGATTTATTTGCTGACTTATGTGTCAAAAACTTTGTGGTACCTAAATAGAGTTACCTCAATTTGTATCTTTCAGCTGCTCCCAAACATACATTTCACCTTCTTCAAGGCTTCATCAATTCTTTTTGATTTCTGAATATCTCAAAGATTAAGAACCCTATTTCTCTAAAGAAACCCCAGACACGGGAGGGGAGAGGGGACTAAAAAAAAAAAAAAAAAAAAAAAAAAAAAGAAACCCCTGTATCTCGTAGGTGCATGTCTCTTTCTGTTATTTGTTTTATTGTCTTTCACATCTTGGCTTATAAATTACCTTTTTATGAAGTCACAGATGCATCAAACCAGGGTAATGTTAACTCATTCCTTTATTATAACACTATCTGTTTTAAATGTTTGAAACTGTTTTGGGGCCAGAGCAATAATAGAGTTGGAAAGGAATTTGCCTGACATATGACTGACCTGGGTTCAATCCCCAGCATCCTATATAGTTTCCCCAAACCCACAAGGAATAATTCATGAATAGAGAGACATGAGTAGCCCTGTTTCCTCAGGAAGATAGGAGGGAGAAAATGAATCTTTTTATACATGAAGGGGTAAGGGAATGGGAGGAGGGACAATGACTTCTCAACAAATAAAGTCACATTCAACTTGGACAGAATGGCTGCCACTGTTTGGCTTGGGGCTGGATTTCCTTTTATTGGGTAATTGTATCATGGACAGATCAGAGGTCCTCTCTCTTGTCTATGCCTCCAACAGGAAATTCATTTACATTACATACACTCCCCATTAATAAGATGCAAACATTTAATTAGGCAAGTAATTGCTACAGGGTAAAATGTTTTAGAGAATATTGGACATCTTTTAGGACTTTATATTTCTATGTATATATAATTACTTTTTGCATTTGAAGTCACTTTATTTGAATAATAGTCAAGCAACTTCTGGTAATACACAGTTTATTTCTATAGATCAAAGCAGTGTGTGCTTGGAACTTTGAACTTACTGATGATCCATGGTAGAAATGTTACTAGATTTTCTTTTCAGAAGGAAAACAATAAGCCTCTGGGTTACTCTGAATTGCCCTCATGCGAACAAACTACTGGCTTTTCCAATAAACCCTTTAACCTGACAGGTGCAATTCTTTCTTTTTTGAAAAAATAAAAAAATAGAGTATATACACTCCGGATTCCTTCTGCTGTGAAGCCTTACTTTAGACTTTATTCATTCAAAATGGCGACTTAATGGGTTCTTTGACAGGACTTCAGATCAGATGTCCATTGTGTGAGTTTCTTGGAAGAAGAGCCCAAGGGAATATTAATAACCTGATGCTATTGTTCCTTTGGCAGTAGAGGTCAACTGGCTCTTCCAGCCACACTCCTGCCTAATAGAATTTCACCCTTTTGTTATTTTACCAGGATAAGTGGGGGGGGGGGGGAGATATTAGCATAGACTTTTTCAGTCTGGTCAGGATCTCAGAGGAATTTGTAGAACTGAGCAAAGGAAAAATGACTGGTCCATTTAATTTATTACTTTTATTGACCCTGCAGCTTCAGTGCAGTTGTACTCAAAAGACTCGTGCCAGCTAATAAAATAGGACTTTAGAATTGATGTAGCAAATAAAATGCCAAATAAGAATGCCATTGTTATTAAAATGTAGCGGTACTATTGATTTTAAAATAAATAAATTAGCCAGTTTGCTGTGCATTTAGGACTGACCCAGCCACAGGAGACGCTTCTTGGGTTACAGGTTTACATGACAAATGAAAGACCCACGACCAGAAGGAGTAATGCAGTTTTATGTGGCAGAATTGCCATGGAAACAAAAATAAATCCTGACGCTAAGTAGGGTGCTGAATATCCCATCTCTGAGTTCAGCTTGCTGTGTTTCACAGAAGAAATTCACGGGAAGCATACCATGCTTTGCCTTTTAAATGGAAAATTATAGACTTGATAGTTCCCAACTCATATCATTACTGGACATTTTCTTTTCACTGTAATTGGTGTGAAGATGGCAGGCTTAGACAAAACAGATTCCACCCCGCCTCTTACACCTTGGGCTCAATTTTTCCTTTTACACACACACACACACACACACACACACACACACACACACACACACACACACACACACACACACACACACACACACACTATGCTTTACAGCTTTTGGTAGCATGTCAGCACCCATTTTTCTCTAGAAGCTATAATTGTGGTAGGGACTTGAATGTTTTAGGCAAATACATATGCTTCTAAAATCACTATAGGATTCACTGATATGATTTTTCAATACATTTCTTTCTTTATTTCAGCACCATGATTACATACATGATTGTACTTGGGTTTCAGTCATAAAAAGAACATCCCCCTGTTCACCAGTGCAACATTCCCACCACCAATGACCCCATCTCCTTCTTTTCACACCCTCTGCCTGTATTGAGACAGGATATGCTGATATGTTAATCTGTGTCTGTATACATGACAGTAGGGAGGCCCTGTACACACATAATGCAACATGGCCTTGATTCATTTTTGTGTGTATGTGCCATTTGTTGCTCTGGGGTGGTAGATGTTTTCAGATCAGTCCCCACAGCTTGATTCTCAGCCTGCCAACTTCTCACAAGAACAACCATAGGTACCCCTTTGCATTGTTTTCTGGGTCTTCATTTTTTTCCCCCATAAAATCTTTATTTAAGCACCATGATTACAAACATGATTATAGTTAGGTTTCAGACATAAACAAAATTCCCACTTTCACCAGTGCAACATTCCCACCACCAATGCTCCCCATTTCCAACCTCCCCAACCCCCTGCCTGTATTTGAGACAGGCATTCTACTTCTCTCACTCATTAACATTGTCATGATAGTTGTTAGTGTAGTTATTTCTCTAACTTCACTCACAACTCTTAGTGGTGAACTTTGTATGTGAGCCGATATTTCCAGCCCTCATCTCTATTGTCTCTGGGCATTATTACAATAATGTCCTTAAGTTTTCTTAAAAGCCATAGATGAGTGAGACTATTCTGTGTCTATCTCTCTCCCTCTAACTTATTTCACTCAGCATAATAGATTCCATGCACATCTACATAGAGGAAAATGTCATGACTTCCTCTCTCCTGATGGTGGCATAATATTTTGTACCACAGTGTCTTTAGCCATTCATCTATTGAAGTGCATCTTGGTTGTTTCCAGAGTCTGGCTATTGGAAATAGCGCTGCAATAAATATAGATGTGAGGAAGGGATTTTTGGGTCTTCTTGACCCTATCCCTGATTTAGATCTGGTAACTTATGCCTCTACAAAGACAAAAATTAACACTTTCAGGATGACAATGAAACCAACTGACAAAGATCACAATGAATGCTTTCAGTTTGACTATTGATGAAGTACAATAGCACATTTCAGAATAGAAGTAGTTCTTCTGTCCTGGGTGTCTCTAGGAAACTATACGTAATGTAGAAAGCATCTGTTATCATAGCCTGACAGGGTGATTGTTCAAAATGGAATAGTCCTCACAAGTATGAAAATCTTGTCTTGAGGCGGGGACCCCCTCATGAAGTGGGGAGGTGGTGCTGATGGCATGTTTAGAAATGGAATTAGTGCTCTCATATTAAAGGCAGAAAAATAACTAGCTGTTTCAGTGCCAAGCACAGATAAAAGAAGGAATCCACCTGCTTCTCAGAACCTACTTGTGCTGGAACTCTGATTCCCTCTATGACTTCCAGCCTCTAGCATCTAGAAAGAAATTTCTGTTGTTCTAAGTTAGTCAGCCCATGGTATTTGTTATTTACTGACCAAGATGAATATTTCCACATTCTTTTTTCTCGTTGCCGATAAGAACATGAACACAATTGCAGGGGCCAAGTATTTGTGGTTCTTGGCTTAGTGTCCAGTAGGTATGGTATATTTGAGAAATTGTTCCCCTCGTCCACAGTTGCTCAGTGGACATTTGGCCAAAGCCTGTTCTTTCAGTGAGGTTGACAGGAAACATTTTCCAGCCTCTGGTCTTCTGTGTGTTCTTATACTGCTATTTTTTTTTTTTTTGTATTTTAGGCAGAAGGGTTAGAAAGAGGCAAAAATATGCAGCAACTTTTCCTTATTTTCTGATCTGCTCTGAAAGACTAGACATGGCCTTGAATATAGAATACATTTTGCAATTCTGTAGATCTAAAACTTCAGTAGTTTTAAAAATAGATGAAAGTCAGACTCACTGTTCTTCTGCATGCCAATTTCTGTTTTTTTTTCCTGTAAAATTATATAAATATTTTGTGTATGACTTTATTCAGTAGGTAACTCAAAAGAATTCTTGACCTGAGTTGATGAGTTGACTCACTACTTCGAAATACGCTGGCTATTTTTTAATCAAATATCATTTTGTATAGAGCTCTTAAAATTTAATTTACGTGTTATTTTTCTATTGTGTGTCAAAATTGAGGTCACAGACAAATAACTGGGATCTTGGGTGCTTCTTACCTTATGTTGTGGATTTCAACTGTTTTCTAAAGAGTGCATTGATGAAGAAAATTTGAGATGCAGCTAAAGGAACTGATATATAAGTAGAGGAGGACAAAATAGGAGACTGTAGAATTGAAAAAGTCTTCTGATTAAATATCTTAAATGCCTATCACATGAAGGACATTTTATGTTATTATATGGTTAAAATGAGTTTTATTGCCTGCAGTTTTGAGGTCATACCCATTGATGTTTATGGGCTACCGTTGGCTTCACCCTCAGGAATTATTTTTAGTGCTGCTCAAAGAATCATAGGGATCATACTGGGTTCAGGAGTGTGTAAGGAAACCTCCTTACCAACTTTACTATGTACCCAACACCTCATTAAAATTCTTCTATGACTGACTATCCCATCTTCCTCCTGAGAGACAACTGCTTTTAAAGTATATTGTAATGCAGCTGAAAGTAAATTATTTACAGCTTTTTGAGAAATGGGATATATTTAATAGTTTGTTGTCTTCTGGGGAAATCAGTATTAGGTGTTTTGGCAAAAGACTTGCATAAATGCATTTGACAAAATCCAACAGCCATTTACAATAAAAATTCCTCCACAAAATTGGTGTGGAAAGAACCTTCCTCAAGATAATAACAGCCATCCACAAAAAGCCCACAGCCAACATTATTCTTAAGGTGAAAAACAGAAAGCATTTCTACTAAGGTCAGGCACTAGGCAAGGATGTCCACTGTGTTTACTCTTATTTAGCAAAGTATTATAAATCCTAACAATAGCAATTAGAAAAGAGAAGGAGATCAAAGGAGTTCACATTGAAAAAGAGAATTTAAACTATCTCTATTTGCAGATGATATAATAGTATGCATAGAAGACTCTAAAGATTCTACAAAAAAGCTCCTTGATACAATAAACCAATACAGCAAAGTGGCCAGCTACAAAGTCAATACAAAAAAGACAGTTGCATTCTTTTATACAAATAATGACTCAAAGGAGAAAGAGATCAGAGTCTATTTCACTGAAAATAGTTTCTATAACTATTAAGTACCTAAGATTCAACCTAACAAGAGAAGTGAGAGATATTTACCACAAAAACTTCGATAGACTTCAGAAAACTATTGAAGAAGACTTAAAGAAATGTAAGAACATTCCATGCTTATGGATTGGAAGAATAAATAACATCAAAATGGCCATCTTACCTAAACTACTATATAGATTCAATGCAAACCCTATTCAAATTCAGACAACATTCTTTGAGGACATAGAACAATCAATCATAAAGTTTATGTAGAACCATAAACAACCTAGAATAGCCAAATCCATATTGAAAAACAAGAAACAGAGGAATCTCATTGTGTATTTTTTGCTTTTCTGTTTTAGTTGTTGTGTTTTAAGCTACAACCCATTGTACTCAGGACTTATTTCATCTTCTTCACTCAGGAATAATTCCTGGTGATGTGTGGTAGATCATATGTGGTGTGGAGTACATATGTGGAGTACATAGGGATCTAGCTTGGGTTGTATGCAAGGCATGCTGCATGCAAGGCAAGCACCATACCCATTGTATTATTTCTCACCCAAATCTTTTTTTAAGAAATAAAAACATTTCTTGTAGAGCTGTTAGAGCACCACTAAGAAAAAATGTGTTTCTCTGTAAACATGCATACATAGACATATAAGTGTACACACATGTGACTTTTAAAAATATTTTTTATTTTTAATTATGAGAACAAAGATGCAAAGAAAGAGGACAAGGTAAAGTTACAGTGGAAGGACAATCACCCATAACATAATTCTCAGAAGAAGTCCCCTTGCTGATATCTTAACTTTGAACTTTCAGCCAAAGAAATTAAGACAAACAAAATAGAATCCATGTACAATTACTTTGTCCCTCAAGTCCCCAGATTGTAACACATTATAATATTTCTTAACAGCACACAAGGCAATCTAAAGCCATAAAACTTATGTAACTCCTTAACCATTAGATGCATAGTATATTTTACATTTTCCTGTACATGCATATTAACTTAAGTTAACCTCAAATTTTAAGTGTTTTTTTTTAAGGATTAGAGTCAAAGGAGCACAGTAAAAATGGTGTTAGAGTGGCAATTGTTGTTTGCATAGGCCCATCAAAATATGAGAGGCATGGAAAGGAATAACCTTGGCCTAAATACAAAGAGACCCCAACCCTGAAGTTTCCTGGCATAAGACCAACTCTAGGCTCCAGGCAAGTTAGATCGTCCAATCCAAGACATTGTCCATAGTGCCAACACACTTTTCATACCGTCTCTGTTGTTGGAATCATGTTTCTGTATTAAAGATCCTGGAATATGCATATCCTAGATAGAAGTCAGGATGTGGAGCATCCTCTCGTTTCACCTCACCATTAAAGGACAATGCAGAAAGCCCTGTCTTGTAAGCAGGTCATTGTTGTTAAGTCTTCTCAGTGTTAAGGGAAGTCTATTTTGAGCAGGTCGATGTCTGAGCAGTGGTAGGGTGTCCATGGTACAGGATTGCTTCCAGGTGATGTAGACAAACCTGGATGTTTCGTGGATGTCTTCTCTAGATCAGGGGTGAATGAAGAATGCCCATTCTTTTGAGGCCTGTGCCAGGTCATTATGTCAATGTTCAGGGTGTAAGGTCCCTTTGCACTACAAGATTTGTGTATTCCAATCTCTATTAGATAGGATCTTATTTGTATGTATAGTATTTTCTCATTTTAATGTGCCTATGCAAAAAAGGAGCAATGCCACGTGGCGTTATTGGTGCATATGGGGGCCATAAGAACAAGTCCAATAATCCCCATGACATGGCTCAATCATAAGCATTAAACTGGGGGACTCTTTCACCAAAATTTCTTGTTGAACAGCTCACAAAGAGAAGATAAAAAGTGGTTAGAATCATCACTGTATAAGAGAGTATTTAGTAAGACTTATAGTTGTCAGGGAAAAAACACAAAATATTCTACAGACAAAAGTGTCCATTTTATGTCTTTTGAAACAGTTCAGGGTTGTTACACACAATGCATGGCTTTGGTCTGTGATTAGAATTGTGCAATACTGAATGAAGTTAAGAAGAATAATGTGAGTTAGTGATGTTTGGGGGGGGTGAGAGAGTTAAGGAGTAAAAATGAGCTTTGAAGGGGCGTCGAAAAGGGCAGAATACAACATGGACATTCTGAAAACGCAAAACATAACATAAAGATAAGGAATACTCTTAATATATGCAGTGTGCGTGGGGGCACTAGCCCCTGTGCGGTTTTCCATATGCAGAGTGGTCAGAAATTGCCAGTGACAAACTAGCTCTAGCCGGCATGGGGTTGGGGGAGACCCCATGTTGAAGGCCTTCTCCCTAACTTGGGTACGCTGGGAGTCTAGATAGGCTCCCAGCCTTCCCCTCTTCTGCCCCTGGCCTCCAGGCCTTCTGGCGTGGCAGCCCAGGTGGCCAGACAAGGTTGGTCCTTACTTGGGGTGTGCTGAGATTTGCTCGGTTGCGCTAAATTTGTCACACATGTGGTTTTAATCATATACGCATTCACTGCCAACTTGCCAATATCAGTTTCTTGTTTGAATCAATTTATTCCTTTGTCAAGAAAAAGTGTCTTCCCTGCCTGTTTCCCTCCTTCACAGCATTGCAATAAGTTCTCTAGACACTGATGGCACCAATGTGTTTGATTTTTTTTTTCAGTGAATTATTTCAGATCTCTATCTTTCTGGCACAAGCTTAGAGACTGGTAGGGAGTGGGTGATGGGAAAATTTTTTGCCATCCAAGAGGGCCTACAATGCCAACAGTGATTTCTCAAGAAAAGCAACAACATGTCAATGAGGCAATCAGATTGGACTTTCCAATGTCCAACTTCCTTATGTTTTATCAGCAAGACCCTCACAATCTTTTTCACGGGGTGTTGGGATCCTGTCCTTGCCTCTTTTCCACTCAGACCTCACATGCAAAGCCAGTCCACCACCTACCTACCCACCAAGATTTCATTTGCTTGGGTCATTGGTCTTTTTTTTTTTATGTTTGAGTCTTCCTCCTATCTTTCCCTATTGAATCAGAATGTAAAAATTGTGATCTTCAAATTAGGTCTTTCACTACCTTCTCTGCAAGGAATTTCCATATTTTTTTGTTGTTGTTCTTTAGAAATACTCTGCTTCCTGTGAATAGTCCATGACTTTGCAGATCCCGAGGGTTTCTTCTTCTATGAATTTATATCCTTTGCCATTTCTTTATTTTACCTTTCAGATTTTATATTTGACTTTTAGAACCTGGCTATCAATTCCCATTTGTGAAAATGCCATGAGAAATGCTTGGTTATCAAAAAATTCTTTTGAAGGGAGAATGCTGATAGAGTATTATAAGTTTAGTGTTAAGAGGGACTTGGGACACTATAGTTTACTGATCTGTCCTGGGTCCTTTTAAGGTAGATCCATGTAAAAAGGAGATTCACAGTTTGGCTGCAAATGGCAACAGAGGCTAAGGAAGATAGCAGTGGGAGCCATGTCCTCAGTGTCAAAGAAGGCGCTATCTTGTCTTTTTTTCACTGACAGCCCTGTCTTCCTTCCAGTGGTGTATTTTCATAAGCAACAAGCTTGATTATTTTTGTATCCCGTTAGCCTTGTTTTACATAGGAACAACAAATTGGCTTTGATTCCCAAGCATAACAGAAATGTTTTTTATACCCTTTTTCAAAGTGTTGATGCTATTTTTGTTGATTTTGTTCTGTAAAACCTTCCTAAAATAGAGTGATAGAAGAGTGGATGGGACACTTGCCTTGCATGCAGCTAACTTAGGTTTAATCCCTGACACCTTATATTGTTCCCAGAACATGCCAGGAAAAATCCCTGAATGCAAAGTCTCAAGTAAGTCCTAAACACTGTAATTGTGGGCCTAAACCAAACAGAATATACCAATAAAATATGCTATATTTTATAGTATATTATACTTCCTTATATGTGGTATATAGACTACTTAGATGAGGGGACACAAGTATGAAAGATATCACCAACTCTTATTCTTGACCCTAGAATATATAGTAAAGAATAGAAAAGGAAAGAATTGAATGGGGGTAACAAGAAGTAGTAGCTGGGAAAAAATGAATAGCAAGGTTCAAGGCATCGGGTACTTAGGTGGGAGAGAAAAATGATATAGCTATATACTAAATTCACACAGTCAATATTACTAAAATCATGAGATCCATAGTATAGCAATCTAACTCGGAAATGGGCTTGTCAAGGAGTGGATGGAAACCTCAGGACTCTGTTGGAAGGAGTTTGACACTGGTTGTGGGTCTGGGACACTGCATGTCTGAAACTCCAACTCTGAATAAGTTTATTAAATAGGGATGCCTTGATTACACAAATATATCGTACCTATTAATAAATGTGTGGTGTGGGGTAAACAGCCAATAGGATGTTTGTAAGAACTATAATTCCTTATTTAAAAAAATCCAAGTCTGAAGCAAAACTGGGATTTAGGCCAAGCTGAGGGTGGTTTGGTGCTAGAAATGACGATTTTTGTCTCAGAAAAGAAGAAAGGAGGGTGTGAACTTGATGATAGATTAGTGGCAGGGAGTGGAGGAGAAGGGAAGCAGATATCTAAGTAGAGGGAATGCTAGTGGCCAGTTGGGTTGTCAGGAAAGGAGACCAGGACTGAGGAAGGAAGGATGTGTATATAATCTATATACTGTGGATTGTTGAAACGGTTCTTATTTAGTTGTAAGTATAATGAGTTCTTTGTGACCCTGGTCGGCTTCTAGGGTTTCTGAGTCATATACACATGATTGCTGGTCTTTCAGTAATAGACTCTGAGCCAGCAGGAAAGGGTGTTTTGGGGAGGAATGCATGAAAATCTAAGTGAGAATCACTGCTTAGTTCACTAGCTTGCAAATGTTCTTGAGAATAAGTTGATCATTAGTAATTTCCACAGTGGAAGTCTCCGAGGCTCTGCTAAAGTGTCTCTAGGATGATCTGTGCATACTATTATATTGAGCCTTTGAAAGCATTAAACATGGACGACAATGATATGCACTTTTAAACAATCAGGCATTACCTATATGCTTTAATGTTCACAGAGCTCTATAGACCTCAGGGGGGGAAAACACAGTCATAACCTCTCTGTTATATTCAAAACATATTTTGAGGGATTTTTGGTGTATACTTTGACTTAAAATGTTGTAGGCACTTTGGATTTTCTTAACCTTAGGTTTTGGAATATTCAGGAAAACAAAATTATACAATTCAGGACCATTAGATTTTTTAAATACTACTAGAATTCAAAGCTCTACCATATCTTAAACATTATATTTTTCTGGTCTCCTTTCATGACAGCCCAGCTGGCCTCTAGCATTCCCTCATTCCCTCTATTCAGGGATCTGCTGCCCTTCTCCTCCAAAGACTTCTAATATGAGGGAAGAACTTAATTTCTGACTGAGCCAACAGAGTCTGTGCATCTGAACCTCATGTTAATCTTCATGTTCAGGATCATATTATAACCTTTGACCAATGTTATGACGCTGGGACCACATTGCATTTGTCCCTTTTGTAGCCAGTGATTCCAAAAGGGAAGAAAATAGGAGTGTTCTCTTCCTATCGTGGTCTCTGTGCAATTTTCCCACAGCAGAACCAGCAGTTCTGGCAGGGGCTTGAGGAACAGGTGTGCTAAATCTTCAGAGGAAATCTCCTCTTATTCGATGAAAGCCCTAGATTGCTGAGACTTGTGGCTAGCGAAGATGCAGGTTGAGACCTTTCAACTGTGAGTCAAGCAGGCAAGGAGGATGAATTTGAGAGGTCCCTGTGATTGATGGGAGATGGAGCTAAGTATCCTGCCTAGTTCTGAGCTGCAGTGGAGGGTGGAGAAACTTCCAGCAGACTAAGCACATATTATTCATAAGCCTCAGAACTTTTACTGTCAAAACTCTGCTGGAAAAGCGTTTTGTCATATTAGGGGGATCTTTTGGTCACATCTAAGCATGAAAGACTTGGAGAAAAATCTTTAAATCCTTTAAAGGGTAAAGATAAAAGTGGTTTGAAGTGTTCTACCATCTGCCCTTTTTTCTATTAGCTCCATGTCTTTCTGACAGGTATGCGTGGCAGTCAGGATTTGGTCTTTTCAGAAGCAATTGGCTGTATGATTTAAGTAGCAATAACCAGGAGTCTTAAATACACAACCCAATTGGGTGAACCAAGAGGGGTTAGGTATATCTGAGTTCAGGGAATTCCTCACAACATGTATTCAGTGGCTAATGTTACAAAGGAGAAGGAAAGAAAGTACCCTATACTCTTTGCAAATACAAAGAAGAGGTTTTTAAAAAATGTATAACCAAGGAGAGGGTGTGATTATTTCTCTCTTTTCCTCTGGAAAATTCTATTAGCCACGTCATAAGCAAGAGCAGTGTTTACAGCTAGCTCATGTGAGAAGGCCAGTGATGAAGGCATGAACCAACTACCACTTCCAAGTCCTTGAGCTCTTTAAAGTCCAGTTCAGCTCATTTTTTTTTTTTTTTTGATTTTTGGGTCATACCTGACAGCGTGCAGAGATTACCCCTGACTCTGTGCTCAGAAATAACTCCTGGCAGGCTGGAGGGACCATATGGCATGCCAGGAATCAAAGTCTGGTCAGCTATGTGCAAGGCAAACGCCCTACCCACTGTGCTCTCACTTTGGCCCTCAGCTTTCTTTTGATTATCCTTGGAGAACTGAGTTGGAGCCAAAAAAACAAAACAAAACAAAACAAAACAAAAAAAAAACAAACTACAGGAAGACAAAGGAAACTCTTCATTTTTTTCTGTGTTTCCCCTGATTAATCTGGAAATAGGAAAGTGGGCCCTGTTTTGATAGCCCCTCTGAGTCTTCAAGGACAAAGCTGAAATGTCAATGGACGTCACCTTCTAGTTTCTTCTGCCTTACAGATTGGCTTTATTTTAACTATAAAATTTGCAAGGGAAGTGTTTCAGAGAAACATTTTGTACTCCTTACTATCTACCATGCCAGCCTCCTAGGCTACTGGAATCAAATGCCACGGAAACGGTGGTAGAACATATTGACTAAAGTTTTCTTGCAATTTTGCATCACTGCAGCGATCGTGTCGTTTCACTTTCGTGTTAAGTTGCTTTGTTTTCTAGTCATTTGAGAATGCAGCAGTGTTAACTTAATATGCGGAGAAAATTGTAATGATTATAATCAGTGTTGGAGGCTTTTCCCTCCCTTAAACAACACAGGCATCTCTCGCCCAGGGGCCTTGCAGCTTTGTAGAATATTAATTTTTCTCTGGTCCGCTTGCCAGCCCCATGTCAAGACAGAATGCTCTGCAGGAACTGGTAGTTTTAAATTACAGCATTAGTCAAGCAAATGGTATTCATTTTTCACTTCACCTTCTCTCAACTCTTACATTAGCCACACAAAGGGAATGATAGTGCCCCCTTTTGTGTTCCCCAAAATATAGGCAATTTTTATTTAAGGAATTTTTACTAGAAATGTGCTGGGTAGAGAGTTATTTTTTCATAGACTTCAACTCAGGGGCTTTCCCAGAACATAGAACCAAATCATTTCAGTTTTAAACTGGAATGCTGGACAAAATGGGGCAATCACAGTCTAGAAGACGGATTAGATTTGGTTTCTTTGAGTTTGTTCAGATGTATAGTTAGATTTAATATTTCTTACATTGGTCATGTGAACCCTATAACCAAATGCCAGATGAGTGTTCTATATGATTTCATACTCAAAATTAGTGTTGTTTTAATATAAAATATACAAAGGTCCATGTTTCTGGTGAGGCCTACCTTGGCCTAGCACGGCCCAGCACTTCTAGCCTCTTCAGTGGATGGGTCTGAAGATTCAGGATGATGGCAGAGAAATAATTTTACAGACAGTCAGATGAAGTTCCAAGAGTCAGCCAACTTTATTTCATGGCCCTAACCGCCATGTGCATTTCTTCACATGGCTTCTATGCTCATCTTATTCCAAGCAGCCTTTTCTCTGCTGCTCTCCATCTTCCTTGCTGCCTTTTTTTTTTCTCTCTCCTCCACCAGCTAAGATCTTATCTTCTTTATTCCAAACCATCGACCCTTCCCAGGTGTGGTGGGTTTGACCATTCAGGTGAGATGAACAAAAAGTTGGGGGATGGGAAACCCACAAATTAGAACCTCTGAGAGTAGTGTCTAAAGAATACTGTTTCATGGGTCTCCAAGATTCTGAGAGCACAGTGATGTTTCAGGAGGTACAGGTAAAGAAAAATATTTGGTAAATTAGGGGTCTTGGAGTGGCTAAAAGCAATGGTAGAGAAATCAACCCAGAGCTTCTCTGGTCAGCTCTGTGACTACTTCCATGGAGCTGAACAAAGAGTGTTTTTAGGCATTTTCTGGGTTTTTAACTCTTGTCACGACTCTTAAAAGGCTCCTCCTCTTCCTTCTACTTCTCTTCCTCTTTCTCCTCCTGTTTCATAGGAAAGAGAGACTAAGATAATCCATTATGATTTACAACTATCTGTGTCCAAACCAGAAACCAATGATTGATCAATGACATTAAATGCTCAACTCAACTACATTTTGAATTCAATATAAGTTATTTTTGTTTGTTTGTTTTTTAGAGTAACACCCAGCAGTACTTAGGGACTACTCCTGGTTCTGTGCACAGGGATTACTTCTAGTGTGGACTTGGTAGACCCTATTGGGTGCCTAGAATTAAAGCCATATTGACCTTGTGCAAGACATGCACCTTCCATATTATTGATTTAGCCCCTATAAGGATTATTATATATCCAATTTTTTAAATCTTTTTTTTTTTTTTTTGGTTTTTGGGCCACACCCGGCAGTGCTCAGGGGTTACTCCTGGCTGTCTGCTCAGAAATAGCTCCTGGCAGGCACGGGGGACACCGGGATTCGAACCAACCACCTTTGGTCCTGGATCAGCTGCTTGCAAGGCAAACACCGCTGTGCTATCTCTCCGGGCCCCAATTTTTTAAATCTTACTTTAACTTTTAGATTAGCTTTCTTCATCTAGAGTACACTCCTGGCTATGCCAGACTGGAAATTGGTATTTCCAAATGTCTGTTAGGTGAGTAGGAAGGTTTTACAGAGCTAGTCCAGCAACCCAAGTGCCTAGAGCATGCCATTCCTAGCATGTATGAAGTATGTGCTTAGAGTCAATGCAGTCACACTCATTGGGATATGTCTATTTGATAATTTTATAAAAACATTAAACCCAAATAATGACAAAATCCTTTAACTTTTGGGCTGACTCTTCTCCAAGAGTATGGCCATTAGATATTTAATTTATGTTTATAATTAATAGAACCTGAGTCCAAAAACTTTAGTAAAATGAAATTTATTGACTCATAGCACTTAAAAAATCTTTTATCAATTAGCTTCAGATATATCCTCCAGACACTTGGAGCTTATCAGGTGGTATTGGAAATCTATGTTGAATCTTTGGTTTATCTCCTTTGCTTCATCTCCAAACAGTTCTGTAACTGGGGATATGCTTGCTGGCAAGTCAGACTGATAACCTCCAGGATAAGATAAATTTCTCATTCTATTATGCCTCAAATCTCTAGGTCAAATTGCCAGGGGAATGGCAGTAGGCATGCTTTTTTTCCTTTATTTAAACATCTTGATTACATATATGGTTGTGATTAGGTTTCAGTCATGTAAAGAACACCCCCTTCACCAGTGCAACATTCCCACCACCAATGTCCCAAATCTCCCTCCATCCCAACCCACCCTCACCTGTACTCCAGACAGGCTTTCCAGTTCCCTCATTCATTCACATGATTATGGTAGTTCTCTGTGTAGTTATTTCTATAGCTGCACTCACCACTCTTTGTGGTGAGCTTCATGAAGTGAGCTGGAAGATCCAGTCCTCCTCTCATTGTCTCTGAGGATTGTTGCAAAAATGACTTTTATTTTTCTTAAAACACATAAATGAGTGAGACTATTCTGCATCTCTCTCTCTTCCTCTCTATCAGCATGATAGATTCCATGTACATCCATGTGTAGGAAAATTTCATGACTTCATTTCTTCTGCATAATATTCCATTGTGTATATATACCACAGTTTCTTTAGCCATTCGTCTTTTGAAGGGCATCTTGGTTGTTTCCAGAGCCTGGCTATTGTGAATAGTGCTGCAATATACATATGTGTGAGGACGGGGTTTTTGTATTGTATTCTTGTGTTCTTAGGGTATATCCCTAGGAGTGGAATAGCTGGGTCGAATGGGAGCTTAATTTCCAGATTTTGGAGGAATGTTGCCCAAGCCAAGACCAACTATTCGTTTCCATGGCATAAGTTATAAAGGATTCCCCCTAATCTCCATGGAGGGAAAATACAGAGTTAAGTCTATAAACAAAGAATAGGTTTTAATAAAGCTGAAACTGAGCACTATTTATCCAATACCATTACTCATGATGAGGCTGAAAACACAGAGTTAGTGCTACAAGAATGAATCCCTCAGGGGCTTCATCTTGCCTTTTGTTGGACATGCAGACATCTAGGTAATAAACATGCTTAGCTAGAAAAATGACAGTCTGAGGAGAGGGGCCAAAAGTTGATGAAAATACTCTTACTTACTAATTACTGGAATGCTGCCATCCTTAGGGGATGCCTTATTGTTGGGGGGGGGAGGTTTGTCCTTATTTACTCTTTTATCTGCCATCTCTCCCAGAAGAAGACAATTCAGATTTTGAACAAGCTGTCCCAGGACCCTTTGATATGTCAAAGCCTCAACAGGCTCCATTAGCATAGACAGGCAAGTGTTAATGTTTGCATTTCTTCTTTTTTTTTTTTTTTTTTTTTTTTTTTTTTTTTTATTTTTTTTTTTTTTTTTTTTTTTTTAAATTTTTATTTTTAATTATGAGAACAAGGGTGCAAAGTAAGAGGACAAGGTAAAGTTACAGTGGAAGGACAATCACCCATAACATAATTCTCAGAAGTCCCCTTGCTGATATATTAACTTTGAAATTTCAGCCAAAGAACATTAAGATAAATAAGACAGAATCCATGTACAATTACTTTGTCCCTCAAGTCCCCAGATTGTAACACATTATAATATTTCTTAACAGTACACAAGGCAATCTAAAGCCATAAAACTTACGTAACTCCTTAAACATTACAGGCATAGTATTTTCTTACATTTCCATATACATGCATATTAGCTTAAGTTAACCTCAAATTTTAAGTGAGTTCTTTTTAAGGATTAGAGTCAAAGGAGCACAGTAAGAATGGTGTTAGAGTGGCAATTGTTGTTTGCATAGGCCCATCAAAATATGAGGAACATGGAAAGAAATAACCTTGGCCTAAGTACAAAGAGACCAGACCCCTGAAGTTTCCTGGCACAAGACCAAGTCTAGGCTCCAAGCAAGCTAGATCGTCCAATCCAATACATTGTCTGTAGTGCCAACACACTTTTATTTTTCACACAGTCTCTGTTGTTGGTATCATGTTTCTGTATTAAAGATCCTGGAATCTGCATATCTTACATTGAAGTCAGGACGTGGAGCATCCTCTCCTTTCACCTCACAATCAAAGGGCAATGCAGGGAGCCCTGTCCTGTAAGCCGGTCGTTGTTGTTGTTAAGTCTTCTCAGTGTTAAGGGAAGTCTCTTTTGAGCAGGTCGAAGTCTGAGCAGTGTAGGTCTTCCATGTTAGAGGATTGCTTCCAGGTGATGTTATAGACCAGCCTGGATGTTTCGTGGATGGCTTTCCTGGTTCAGGGGAGAATGGAATATGCCCTTTCTTCTGAGGTCTGTGCCAGGTCGTTATGTCAATGTTCAGGGTGTAAGGTCCCTCTGCACTACAAGGTTTGTGTGTTCTAATCTCTATTAGATAGGATCTTATTTGTATTTATACTATTTTCCCATTTTAATGTGCCTATGCAAATAAGAAGCAATGCCACATGGTGTTATTGGCGCATATGGGAGCCATAAGAACAATTACAATGATTCCATTGACATGACTCAATCATAAGCATTAAACTGGGGGACTCTTCCACCAAAATTACTTGTTAAACAGCTTAAAAAGAGAAGATAAAAAGTGGTTAGAATCATCACTGTATAAGACAACATTTAGTAAGAATTATAGCTGTCAGAGAAGAAACACAAAATATTCTAAAGAAATACGTGTCCATTTTATGTATCTTGAAACAGTTTGGGGTTGTCATACACAATGCACAGCTTTGGACTGTGATTACGATTCTACACTACTGAAGTTAAAAAGAGAAAACTAGATTAGTGATGTTTGAGAAGGGGTTAGAGAGTTAAGGAGTGAAAAAGAGCTTTGTAGGGGTGTGGGAAAGGGGAGAATACAAAATAAACATTCTGTATACGGAAAACATAACATAAGAATAAGGGATATTCTGAATACATGAAATACATGAAGTACGCGCGGGGGCGTAAGCCCCCGCGCGGTTCTGTAGTTTTTGGATGCCTAGGGAGGATTCTCTCACCCCCTCCCCCCAAGGCCCGATTAACCAGGCGTGGCCCTGAAGACCCGCCTGGTGTGGGGGGAATCATGCTCTCCTGGACAAAGTGGTCAGCCCAGGGTCCTATGGCTAGCTGTCCTGCCCAGAGCCCCCATCATACCAGTCAAAAGCCCACGAAATCCTGGCATGTGGAGTGTTCTGGTCCCAGCCGAGCCTCTGTGGTTTTTGGATGCCTAGGAAGGATTTCTCACCCCCTCCCCCCAGGGCCCGATTAACCAGGCGTGGCCCTGAAGACCCGCCTGGTGTGGGGGAATCTTGTTCCCCTGGACTAAGTGGTCAGCCCAGGGGTCCTATGGCCAGCTGTCCTGCCCAGAGCCCCCAACATACCAGGCAAACACACCAAGAAATCCTGGCATTCGGAGTGTTCTGGGCCCAGCCAAGCCCCTGCAGTTTTTGGATGCCTAGGGAGGAATCTCTCACCCCCTCCCCCCAAGGCCCGATTAACCAGGCGTGGCCCTGAAGACCCGCCTGGTGTGGGGGGAATCATGCTCTCCTGGACAAAGTGGTCAGCCCAGGGTCCTATGGCTAGCTGTCCTGCCCAGAGCCCCCATCATACCAGTCAAAAGCCCACGAAATCCTGGCATGTGGAGTGTTCTGGTCCCAGCCGAGCCTCTGTGGTTTTTGGATGCCTAGGAAGGATTTCTCACCCCCTCCCCCCAGGGCCCGATTAACCAGGCGTGGCCCTGAAGACCCGCCTGGTGTGGGGGAATCTTGTTCCCCTGGACTAAGTGGTCAGCCCAGGGGTCCTATGGCCAGCTGTCCTGCCCAGAGCCCCCAACATACCAGGCAAACACACCAAGAAATCCTGGCATTCGGAGTGTTCTGGGCCCAGCCAAGCCCCTGCTGTTTTTGGATGCCTAGGGAGGAATCTCTCACCCCCTCCCCCCAAGGCCCGATTAACCAGGCGTGGCCCTGAAGACCCGCCTGGTGTGGGGGGAATCATGCTCTCCTGGACAAAGTGGTCAGCCCAGGGTCCTATGGCTAGCTGTCCTGCCCAGAGCCCCCATCATACCAGTCAAAAGCCCACGAAATCCTGGCATGTGGAGTGTTCTGGTCCCAGCCGAGCCTCTGTGGTTTTTGGATGCCTAGGAAGGATTTCTCACCCCCTCCCCCCAGGGCCCGATTAACCAGGCGTGGCCCTGAAGACCCGCCTGGTGTGGGGGAATCTTGTTCCCCTGGACTAAGTGGTCAGCCCAGGGGTCCTATGGCCAGCTGTCCTGCCCAGAGCCCCCAACATACCAGGCAAACACACCAAGAAATCCTGGCATTCGGAGTGTTCTGGGCCCAGCCAAGCCCCTGCAGTTTTTGGATGCCTAGGGAGGAATCTCTCACCCCCTCCCCCCAAGGCCCGATTAACCAGGCGTGGCCCTGAAGACCCGCCTGGTGTGGGGGGAATCATGCTCTCCTGGACAAAGTGGTCAGCCCAGGGTCCTATGGCTAGCTGTCCTGCCCAGAGCCCCCATCATACCAGTCAAAAGCCCACGAAATCCTGGCATGTGGAGTGTTCTGGTCCCAGCCGAGCCTCTGTGGTTTTTGGATGCCTAGGAAGGATTTCTCACCCCCTCCCCCCAGGGCCCGATTAACCAGGCGTGGCCCTGAAGACCCGCCTGGTGTGGGGGAATCTTGTTCCCCTGGACTAAGTGGTCAGCCCAGGGGTCCTATGGCCAGCTGTCCTGCCCAGAGCCCCCAACATACCAGGCAAACACACCAAGAAATCCTGGCATTCGGAGTGTTCTGGGCCCAGCCAAGCCCCTGCAGTTTTTGGATGCCTAGGGAGGAATCTCTCACCCCCTCCCCCCAAGGCCCGATTAACCAGGCGTGGCCCTGAAGACCCGCCTGGTGTGGGGGGAATCATGCTCTCCTGGACAAAGTGGTCAGCCCAGGGTCCTATGGCTAGCTGTCCTGCCCAGAGCCCCCATCATACCAGTCAAAAGCCCACGAAATCCTGGCATGTGGAGTGTTCTGGTCCCAGCCGAGCCTCTGTGGTTTTTGGATGCCTAGGAAGGATTTCTCACCCCCTCCCCCCAGGGCCCGATTAACCAGGCGTGGCCCTGAAGACCCGCCTGGTGTGGGGGAATCTTGTTCCCCTGGACTAAGTGGTCAGCCCAGGGGTCCTATGGCCAGCTGTCCTGCCCAGAGCCCCCAACATACCAGGCAAACACACCAAGAAATCCTGGCATTCGGAGTGTTCTGGGCCCAGCCAAGCCCCTGCAGTTTTTGGATGCCTAGGGAGGAATCTCTCACCCCCTCCCCCCAAGGCCCGATTAACCAGGCGTGGCCCTGAAGACCCGCCTGGTGTGGGGGGAATCATGCTCTCCTGGACAAAGTGGTCAGCCCAGGGTCCTATGGCTAGCTGTCCTGCCCAGAGCCCCCATCATACCAGTCAAAAGCCCACGAAATCCTGGCATGTGGAGTGTTCTGGTCCCAGCCGAGCCTCTGTGGTTTTTGGATGCCTAGGAAGGATTTCTCACCCCCTCCCCCCAGGGCCCGATTAACCAGGCGTGGCCCTGAAGACCCGCCTGGTGTGGGGGAATCTTGTTCCCCTGGACTAAGTGGTCAGCCCAGGGGTCCTATGGCCAGCTGTCCTGCCCAGAGCCCCCAACATACCAGGCAAACACACCAAGAAATCCTGGCATTCGGAGTGTTCTGGGCCCAGCCAAGCCCCTGCAGTTTTTGGATGCCTAGGGAGGAATCTCTCACCCCCTCCCCCCAAGGCCCGATTAACCAGGCGTGGCCCTGAAGACCCGCCTGGTGTGGGGGGAATCATGCTCTCCTGGACAAAGTGGTCAGCCCAGGGTCCTATGGCTAGCTGTCCTGCCCAGAGCCCCCATCATACCAGTCAAAAGCCCACGAAATCCTGGCATGTGGAGTGTTCTGGTCCCAGCCGAGCCTCTGTGGTTTTTGGATGCCTAGGAAGGATTTCTCACCCCCTCCCCCCAGGGCCCGATTAACCAGGCGTGGCCCTGAAGACCCGCCTGGTGTGGGGGAATCTTGTTCCCCTGGACTAAGTGGTCAGCCCAGGGGTCCTATGGCCAGCTGTCCTGCCCAGAGCCCCCAACATACCAGGCAAACACCCCAAGAAATCCTGGCATTCGGAGTGTTCTGGGCCCAGCCAAGCCCCTGCAGTTTTTGGATGCCTAGGGAGGAATCTCTCACCCCCTCCCCCCAAGGCCCGATTAACCAGGCGTGGCCCTGAAGACCCGCCTGGTGTGGGGGGAATCATGCTCTCCTGGACAAAGTGGTCAGCCCAGGGTCCTATGGCTAGCTGTCCTGCCCAGAGCCCCCATCATACCAGTCAAAAGCCCACGAAATCCTGGCATGTGGAGTGTTCTGGTCCCAGCCGAGCCTCTGTGGTTTTTGGATGCCTAGGAAGGATTTCTCACCCCCTCCCCCCAGGGCCCGATTAACCAGGCGTGGCCCTGAAGACCCGCCTGGTGTGGGGGAATCTTGTTCCCCTGGACTAAGTGGTCAGCCCAGGGGTCCTATGGCCAGCTGTCCTGCCCAGAGCCCCCAACATACCAGGCAAACACACCAAGAAATCCTGGCATTCGGAGTGTTCTGGGCCCAGCCAAGCCCCTGCAGTTTTTGGATGCCTAGGGAGGAATCTCTCACCCCCTCCCCCCACGGCCCGATTAACCAGGCGTGGCCCTGAAGACCCGCCTGGTGTGGGGGGAATCATGCTCTCCTGGACAAAGTGGTCAGCCCAGGGTCCTATGGCTAGCTGTCCTGCCCAGAGCCCCCATCATACCAGTCAAAAGCCCACGAAATCCTGGCATGTGGAGTGTTCTGGTCCCAGCCGAGCCTCTGTGGTTTTTGGATGCCTAGGAAGGATTTCTCACCCCCTCCCCCCAGGGCCCGATTAACCAGGCGTGGCCCTGAAGACCCGCCTGGTGTGGGGGAATCTTGTTCCCCTGGACTAAGTGGTCAGCCCAGGGGTCCTATGGCCAGCTGTCCTGCCCAGAGCCCCCAACATACCAGGCAAACACACCAAGAAATCCTGGCATTCGGAGTGTTCTGGGCCCAGCCAAGCCCCTGCAGTTTTTGGATGCCTAGGGAGGTATCTCTCACCCCCTCCCCCCAAGGCCCGATTAACCAGGCGTGGCCCTGAAGACCCGCCTGGTGTGGGGGGAATCATGCTCTCCTGGACAAAGTGGTCAGCCCAGGGTCCTATGGCTAGCTGTCCTGCCCAGAGCCCCCATCATACCAGTCAAAAGCCCACGAAATCCTGGCATGTGGAGTGTTCTGGTCCCAGCCGAGCCTCTGTGGTTTTTGGATGCCTAGGAAGGATTTCTCACCCCCTCCCCCCAGGGCCCGATTAACCAGGCGTGGCCCTGAAGACCCGCCTGGTGTGGGGGAATCTTGTTCCCCTGGACTAAGTGGTCAGCCCAGGGGTCCTATGGCCAGCTGTCCTGCCCAGAGCCCCCAACATACCAGGCAAACACACCAAGAAATCCTGGCATTCGGAGTGTTCTGGGCCCAGCCAAGCCCCTGCAGTTTTTGGATGCCTAGGGAGGAATCTCTCACCCCCTCCCCCCACGGCCCGATTAACCAGGCGTGGCCCTGAAGACCCGCCTGGTGTGGGGGGAATCATGCTCTCCTGGACAAAGTGGTCAGCCCAGGGTCCTATGGCTAGCTGTCCTGCCCAGAGCCCCCATCATACCAGTCAAAAGCCCACGAAATCCTGGCATGTGGAGTGTTCTGGTCCCAGCCGAGCCTCTGTGGTTTTTGGATGCCTAGGAAGGATTTCTCACCCCCTCCCCCCAGGGCCCGATTAACCAGGCGTGGCCCTGAAGACCCGCCTGGTGTGGGGGAATCTTGTTCCCCTGGACTAAGTGGTCAGCCCAGGGGTCCTATGGCCAGCTGTCCTGCCCAGAGCCCCCAACATACCAGGCAAACACACCAAGAAATCCTGGCATTCGGAGTGTTCTGGGCCCAGCCAAGCCCCTGCAGTTTTTGGATGCCTAGGGAGGAATCTCTCACCCCCTCCCCCCAAGGCCCGATTAACCAGGCGTGGCCCTGAAGACCCGCCTGGTGTGGGGGGAATCATGCTCTCCTGGACAAAGTGGTCAGCCCAGGGTCCTATGGCTAGCTGTCCTGCCCAGAGCCCCCATCATACCAGTCAAAAGCCCACGAAATCCTGGCATGTGGAGTGTTCTGGTCCCAGCCGAGCCTCTGTGGTTTTTGGATGCCTAGGAAGGATTTCTCACCCCCTCCCCCCAGGGCCCGATTAACCAGGCGTGGCCCTGAAGACCCGCCTGGTGTGGGGGAATCTTGTTCCCCTGGACTAAGTGGTCAGCCCAGGGGTCCTATGGCCAGCTGTCCTGCCCAGAGCCCCCAACATACCAGGCAAACACACCAAGAAATCCTGGCATTCGGAGTGTTCTGGGCCCAGCCAAGCCCCTGCAGTTTTTGGATGCCTAGGGAGGAATCTCTCACCCCCTCCCCCCAAGGCCCGATTAACCAGGCGTGGCCCTGAAGACCCGCCTGGTGTGGGGGGAATCATGCTCTCCTGGACAAAGTGGTCAGCCCAGGGTCCTATGGCTAGCTGTCCTGCCCAGAGCCCCCATCATACCAGTCAAAAGCCCACGAAATCCTGGCATGTGGAGTGTTCTGGTCCCAGCCGAGCCTCTGTGGTTTTTGGATGCCTAGGAAGGATTTCTCACCCCCTCCCCCCAGGGCCCGATTAACCAGGCGTGGCCCTGAAGACCCGCCTGGTGTGGGGGAATCTTGTTCCCCTGGACTAAGTGGTCAGCCCAGGGGTCCTATGGCCAGCTGTCCTGCCCAGAGCCCCCAACATACCAGGCAAACACACCAAGAAATCCTGGCATTCGGAGTGTTCTGGGCCCAGCCAAGCCCCTGCAGTTTTTGGATGCCTAGGGAGGAATCTCTCACCCCCTCCCCCCAAGGCCCGATTAACCAGGCGTGGCCCTGAAGACCCGCCTGGTGTGGGGGGAATCATGCTCTCCTGGACAAAGTGGTCAGCCCAGGGTCCTATGGCTAGCTGTCCTGCCCAGAGCCCCCATCATACCAGTCAAAAGCCCACGAAATCCTGGCATGTGGAGTGTTCTGGTCCCAGCCGAGCCTCTGTGGTTTTTGGATGCCTAGGAAGGATTTCTCACCCCCTCCCCCCAGGGCCCGATTAACCAGGCGTGGCCCTGAAGACCCGCCTGGTGTGGGGGAATCTTGTTCCCCTGGACTAAGTGGTCAGCCCAGGGGTCCTATGGCCAGCTGTCCTGCCCAGAGCCCCCAACATACCAGGCAAACACACCAAGAAATCCTGGCATTCGGAGTGTTCTGGGCCCAGCCAAGCCCCTGCAGTTTTTGGATGCCTAGGGAGGAATCTCTCACCCCCTCCCCCCAAGGCCCGATTAACCAGGCGTGGCCCTGAAGACCCGCCTGGTGTGGGGGGAATCATGCTCTCCTGGACAAAGTGGTCAGCCCAGGGTCCTATGGCTAGCTGTCCTGCCCAGAGCCCCCATCATACCAGTCAAAAGCCCACGAAATCCTGGCATGTGGAGTGTTCTGGTCCCAGCCGAGCCTCTGTGGTTTTTGGATGCCTAGGAAGGATTTCTCACCCCCTCCCCCCAGGGCCCGATTAACCAGGCGTGGCCCTGAAGACCCGCCTGGTGTGGGGGAATCTTGTTCCCCTGGACTAAGTGGTCAGCCCAGGGGTCCTATGGCCAGCTGTCCTGCCCAGAGCCCCCAACATACCAGGCAAACACACCAAGAAATCCTGGCATTCGGAGTGTTCTGGGCCCAGCCAAGCCCCTGCAGTTTTTCTGCATTTCTTCTTATGTTTATTGGTCCACAGGCTGTGCTGCGAGCTTCCTGTCCCAGGCTTTACTCTCTTTTATCTGTTTTGTTTACATTTTTGGCCTTTTTGTTTTTAAGAACTATTCAGGGATTACTTCTGGCTCAACTCAGGAATGACTCCTTTGGGGGTGCTAGAGACTATATGGGATGCCAGGAAATCAAATTTGGGTCAGCCATGTACAATGAAATTACCATACCTGTTGTCTTGTCTTTGACCCTGTTTTATTTTCTCAATCCTTCTGGTGACCTTGCTTCAGGTCTTTTCATCTGGGGCCTGTCCCCATTTGCCATACATAGCAGTGATTTTTTTTAACCAGCAGGATGAATAAAAAAAAATAGATGGGTGTCAATTTATAAATGATCGTCATACTTTAGTTTGCCATAGTCTACAGAGGACTGAAAAATGACTTAAATTTATTCTTTGATATTTGGTTTCTCTACTATCTTCCAACCGATGGGGATATTTTTAAAATAGGGGCTAAAGGAATAGCACAATGAGTAAAATGTTTGCCTTGCAAGCAGCTAAGACTAGATTAGATCTCCCTTAGAGAGTCCCGTTAGCACTAGTGTAAGTGATCTTTGATTACACAGCCAGGAGTAATATCTGAGCACAGTAAGGTGTAGCCGCAAACCATCAATAAATAAATTGATATTTTTCTATAGATAAGTGCTGGTAAATAAAATTTGTTATGTATGTCAATTTAATGGAGCAATATGTTTGAACATCTTCTATAATTCCAAAGGTTTTGTTTTCTATTTATTATTTAAAATTTTTTATTTAGGCACTGGTATTTATAATGTTGGTGTTCATACATTCCATGCATCCATTATTCCAATACCATATTCACCACCAGAGCGTCCTCTTCCCTCTTCACTACTCAAGGACTCTTCCCACCCTAAGATATAATCTAAGCCAATTCTATAGACAAAATCCTGGTTCTTATGACATTGGCCATTTGTTGATCCTTTATTTCGCTTTTTGTTTTTTTAAAAGAATCTCATTTCAAGGCTAGAAGTTTATTCTCAGCATGGTGACACATGAACACGCTGCAATCTCACCAACTTTGCATTACAAATTTAATATTCTTACTGTTTAATTACAAATTTAGTGTTGGGATTGGAGAAAGTAAAGTGGGTACTTGCATGATGACAACCCAGATTTGATTTCTGGCACCCTCAAGCCCTGCTAGGAGTGATCCCTGACACAGAACCAGAAGTAAGCCCTGAACACTGATTTCTATGGCCCAACACCCACCCTTGCCAAGTCAAAAATTTTTTGTGTTAATTCCTTCTCCCCTTCATTCTTCACTGGAATGAGGAAACTCAGTATTAAGAAATTTACCTTATTTCATTCACTGAGCTTAGGCTCAGTGGCAAGAAATTTGCTATAACTGACTTTGGCTGGGCATTTCACAAACATACACACACATTTAAGCAGTACCATATCATGGAAAAAACCTATATATCATGTCTAAATATCATTACCTATATATCAGTACTATAGCATGGAAAATTAAAAAAAAAAGTCCGAGCCATAATGTCTGGACATTTGTATTAATGGGTTTGTTCCCGGGTTATTGCCACAAAGAAAAAAACTGGAGATATCTGTATGTTAATAAAAATCACTTTACTTCCTAGAGAGGATGGCCCTACTGACAGCTTCTCTCAAACCTCATCTTGGTCCAAGGCCAATCATAATGTTTTTAAGAAATTCACTTCTGATGAGATCTATGCTTGTTGCTTTCAGTGGAGTAGTAATACAGAAAATTGGACAACAAAGGTGTCGTTGTTGACTTATCGATTCTCTGGCTACCAGCTGGAGAACATATCAGACAGCGGACATAGAAGAAATCCAGTAGGAAGACAGCTGTTGTCCAAAGGAACATCAGGGCAATTGGGACTGTGTCTATCAAAGCAGTGCCTACAATGGCAGGAAGGATGGGAATTTCTCATCTATCCACTGCTGGAATGAATTAGTAAAATGTAAATATTTCTCTCAAGATACTTATGGGATATTAATAAATACCTAAATATAAGTGCTTGGTGGTTCAGTGCTGCATGGTTTTCATGCCTTTATTTATCCCCACTGCAGCATGCAATTTTGCACTAGGTTCTATTCACTCTAAGAGGTGAATGTGCCTTGCTGATGAAGAAGAAATCATTTATGCTGAGATTTTATGATTTACTTAAGGAGTATTGGATAGGAAAGAGCTCAAATTGTTTCTTGGGTCCTGAGTTCTTTTCTCATCCCACAGCCCACCCTCCTACTTTAGATGCTCTGCGGTTGGGGACACTTAACTTGTGTGACATTTTTGCATAAGGTGTTATGGGGTCTCACATTTACAAAGAAGGAAGACTATGAAGCATTTGATTTTTTTTTTAAACATTGACTTAAATTTAAGAGAAACATCCATGGCATGCAAAGCTTAAAATTGTGTCTCTTCTGGATTGTTGCAGAGAATACCGAGCGAGAAATTTTGAGCTAGGTTTGATTTAGGAAGGAGCAAGAGGATAACTTCACAAAGATACACATTCATCTCCATATTTATTCAGAGTAATGAGGGATTTCATTAAAAAGGAAGAGGCTTGCTACTGATTCTGTATGTAACTCAGGTGCATCTATACCTTATACATATATTTCAGTCTCTAAATTAGATCTTACCTTAGTACCAAGATTCTTAATCCTTGATTATTCACCTTCTCACATAAGAGTTTTGATTCTTGCAGACTAAATTGCTAGACTTATAATACTAATTACTGCAATCATTCTGCTGTCCATGATGTTCTAGACCTAATATGTTTTGTTTTAGCTGCAATTTATAACTTTATATCCCTACAACTAAAGCTATATTTTTCTTAGGAGAGTTCATCCCATATGTTATCTTGACTATTTTGCAATGATTTCGAGTGAAAATAATGTGGTAATTTGTTAAAAAAATGTTTTCACCTCCACTAGATGTTATTTATATCTGATGAGTAAAGGATTAAAACAAACTGTATAGATTATTGTGAAGAACTAGTAGCAAAGAACTGAACTACATCTAACAATAGGTAGCAAGTAAAAATTTTTGAAAAAAGCAAAAGGAAAACAATAACCAAAACAACCAAGAAAACATCGTAAAACATGAGTAACACATATCTGTGTTGTTAAAACTGCCGTAGGAAATCCACCTGGTGGGAAAACTTGGTATTGGATATTTTAACTATTTGAAATTTAGATTAGTGCTAGGTTATAAAATTAAATAAAGTGTAGGTTCGTGTTTACTTTGAGATGAGTTTTACTTTGCTCACCAGTGGCTTCTGTTATACCATAACATATTCTTGATGTTTAGTTTTGAAAGTTGTGTACTATGGCTTCCTAATGGAAATTTCCACAACACGGTGAGTCTAGATTTGAAGCAGCACTTTGCAATGTCTTTGAAATACTGATGACTGAATGAGAACACAAATGAAAGGGTCAGTAGCTGCCAGAATGCTCCCAGAATGGTACAGTAGGGGACTGGATGCAATATTTGCTAGGAGCAAAGAGAAAAAAAATAGGAATTCCTTTTCATTTTTCAACTTCAAAGATCAACTTGTGATCTCTATACATCCTGTTTTTACACAAACATGGAATCATTAACATGGGATTACGGGTTCTGAATAATCCTGCCTGATTAACTACATGAATAATTTTGGGGTTAATTAACCAAAATTGATGGTTAATCATCAATTTAAGGTTGTTTCTCTAGGTAAAATCTTTAACAGATATATGGAGTTTGTACTGTCTCATTTTTCCAGTCATATATATTACATGTGATTTTCAATTGATTCTTTCCATCCTGTGCTATCATGTTCTAAAATGGGATATAGTTTATTTTGATTCACCAAAGGAATACAATCTTTCCTAATATGTCTCATTAACTTTCTTGCCTTTAAAAATAACTTAGATATGGGGGCAGAGAGATAGCACAGCAGTAGGGCATTTGCTTTATACACAGTCAATCCAGGACGAATGGTGATTCAAATCCTGGCATCCCATATGGTCCCTCATGCCTGCCAGGAGCGATTTCTGAGCACAGAGCCATGAATAATCCCTGAGAGCTACCGGGTGTGAACCAAAAACGAATAACAATTTTAATAATAATAATAATAATAACTTAGGTAGGGGCTCTAAAGATAGTACAGCAGAGAATATTCAACAAACCTAGGTTTAATCCCAAGCACTGCATAATGATCCCTAAAAACAGTCAGGAATAATCCTTGAGCATAGTTGGATATGACTCCAAAACCATAAGTAAATACATTTAAATTGGATATCATTAATTCTATTGGTACTTCAGCACTCAGCCTATCATTCCTACCCTTCAAAATTCTCGGTTGATTTAGAAAAGACAAAAGCTGGGTCTTGGGAGACTGTTGATGTTAAGATAAATTTTCTTTTATGAGAGAAACGGTAAATACTATACCCATAACTAGCTCAAAGAAGACCTTAATGAAGAGGTATAGATAGTCCCTTGTCCATTATTTTTGTGTCATGTCCGTTCATCTTTTATTGCCATGACAACCTGTTTCCCACGATGGCTAGCTTCTTTTTTTTTATTTTTAACAAAAGAGCGAGGGTAGGCACTGGTAATTTTCCTTTCCTATTATTTTCTGACTGCAAATGAAATCATACCCACTGATCTCAATGTAATTGAAGTTCACTTCCATGTCCACTCAGACAAAAATCTTACAAAGATTTTTGTCAGTAAAACACTATTTTAGTGCTTTCTTAAAATTGCAGTGCTATAAACATATACATATCTACATATTTAATTTTATAAAAAGAGACATGCATAGTTATATGCTTGAAACCCTTGGCTATCACAGTTCTGTCCGTAAAAGATGCTCTGAAAACTTAGAAATGATTTTCTCATGTAAGGAGCAGAAAATGAGCTAATAAACTTGCAATTAAATTTCATTAAGCAAATAGCTGCACTTCTTTATGTTGCTGAAGTCACTTTATTTAATTCCTCTGAAGTGCTTTCTGAGGTGTGATGGTTGCTCTTTGGCTAAAGAGAAGAGCCAAATGCTCTTCATAGGGGTATGTTTTAATCACAGATATTGTGATGGGAGCCTGAATAAAAGAAGGGTGGGAAGCCGGCAAACAAACTTGGTTTGTGGATTCAAGAATAGCAGGTAATTCCTGAAGGAGCCCTTGGGGAAACAAAACACTCCCAATATTTGTTGTTTCAAAATAAATTCTTATTTAACCCTGAGTCCTTAATTCCCAGAGATAGTCCAACATTTAGTAAAAGTTTTATAGTTTTGTTTTTAAAATAATCATTCAGATGAAATTGTCTTCTTTTTTATTAATATCTTTATTTAAACACCTTGATTACAAATATGATTATAGTTGAGTTTCAGTCATGTAAAGATCACCCCCCTTCACCGGTGCAACATTCCCATTCCCAATGTCCCAAATCTCCCTCCTCCCCACCCCACCCTCACCTGTGCTCTAGACAGGCTTTCCACTTCCCTCATCCATTCACATTGTTATGATAGTTCTCAATGTAGATATTTCTCTAATTGCCCTCATCTCTAGTGAACTTCATGTCATGAGCTGGACCTTCCAGCCCTCCTCTCTTTTGTCTCTGAGAATTATTGCAAAAATGTCTTTTACTTTTTTAAAAACCCATAGAAGAGGGAGTCTATACTGTGTCTATCTCTCTCCCTCTGACTTATTTCACTCAGCATAATAGTTTCCATGCCCAGCCATGTATAGAAAACTTTCATGACTTCATCTCTCCTGACAGCTGCATTCAACTAAAATTTATTTAGACCATTGTAAAATTGTTCCATAATATTCAAGAATTAATTTTATTCAAGAAACTAGCTAGTAACGAGAAAGTAATATAGCCTTAGTGGTTATAAGAAAAACATTCTAGTATAATAACAGCACTGTAATTAAGAGCTCAAAATTTAATATTCCAGTTCCAGTGTAGATGTAGACTGAATACATTTGGTAATTTTGTGATGCTCATATGATGTCAGTCTTCCTTGGGACTCAGCTTTTTCCCCAGGTAAATTTTATGGTAGTCATTTCTTTTTTGAGTATTGTACTTTATTAGCACTTGGGAAACATTTCACATCTTAAATTTTGCTTAGCCATTATAAAAATCATGTAGTGTTTTTGAATGGGGTAAGAAGAGGAGAAAGAGAATCTACTGATAGCATGTATTTGTATTTGCCCCTTACATCTTTAAATCATTATTTTTCTCAACCAATATCCAACTTAAAGTGGTCCCCAATCTCAAAATAAAATCTTATGTCAAAAATAATTCACAATATTTAGGAACTAATGATACACATGTAAGAAATCAATAATACTTCATTCTTGATGTGAAGATGAATCCAAGCCTACCTCTAACCTCCTTAATCTGTGCTTTAGGCTATGCAGCTGGTAGCACTTTGTTATTTGGTGGCAACCTAGACTGACTATGAATTCTTCTCTATTTCTTTTTTTCAGACTAAGGAAAAGGCTTCTGTTTCAGCATGAATTTTTAAGAAAAACAGTGATTAGTCAAGGCCTTGTGGTGCTTGTTCCCACTGTGGTAGGGTACAATTACTATCTAGAATAAGACCAGTAATCGCTAACATTTACTGAACACTTTCTAAGGGAAGTTTGCACTCAACATTCCATTTAATTTTGACAATATCTCTGTGAGGATAAATACCTTCTTTTATAGGACACCCAGGATTTTAGCAACCCATTTACTGAAAAACACATGCCAAGAATGTGACTGTGTCTTTTTTTTTTCTTGTTTCTCTTTTGGCCACATTCCATGATACTCAGGGGTTACTCCTGGCTATGCACTCAGAAATAGATCCTGGCTTGGGGAACCATATGGGATGCCAGGGAATCAAACTGCGTTCCGTCCTAGGATAGCATGTGCAAGGCAGACGCCTTACCGCTTGCACCAACACTCTAGCCCTTGCAGTGAGTTTTTAAAATCATGACACAGTGGGTTTGACATGTTTCAATGAAACAGAGTTAATCCTTTTTTAATTTAGAAAAATTTAATTTTAGAAAATCTTATTAACTTATACACATTAATTTTTAGAAAAAATTATTAACTTACATAAATTATTTCTGAAAAAGTTATTGCTTTATAAAATTTATTAATCACTGTGTGATGATTTAAGAATTTGAGGGTCTCTTTGCTTGTTTGGCTATTTATTTATTGCGTGTTCCAGTGTGCCTTCAATGGTGTACTAGAAGCATACATCTGTATTCTGTAATGAATTATTACTTTTTGGTTTATTTTAAGAGTCCAAAATCAATTTGTTGCAGTCAAAGACATACAAATTTTCTGCTAGCATGACTCTAAAATTAATATCATTGTTCAAAATAATTATATTATCTTTTGGAATGAAAAATTATTTTTTTAATTTGTAGGTAGCATGGAACTCATTGATTTTTCTCCACAGTGTCTTTGTTTTCCTTCTTGGAAGTGTCATTTTAATTTTATTATGTTTTTTCCATATTCTTTCTTCTTTTTTTATGTTTTGAGTGCTCAGAGATTACTTTTTTTTGTCCTTTTTTTTTATTTAAACACCTTGATTACATACATGATTGTGTTTGGGTTTCAGTCATGTAAAGAACACCACCCATCACCAGTGCAACATTCCCATCACCAATGCCCCAAGTCTCCCTCCTCCTCACCTGACCCCCGCCTGTACTCTAAACAGGCTCTCCATTTCGCTCATACATTCTCATTATTAGGACAGTTCAAAATGTAGTTATTTCTCTAACTAAACCCATCACTCTTTGTGGTGAGCATCCTGAGGTGAGCTGGAACTTCCAGCTCTTTTCTCTTTTGTGTCTGAAAATTATTATTGCAAGAATGTCTTTTATTTTTCTTAGAACCCATAGATGAGTGAGACAATTCTGCGTTTTTCTCTCTCTCTCTGACTTATTTCACTCAGCATAATAGATTCCGTGTACATCCATGTATAGGAAAATTTCATGACTTCATCTCTCCTGACAGCTGCATAATATTCCATTGTGTATATGTACCACAGTTTCTTTAGCCATTCGTCTGTTGAAGGGCATCTTGGTTGTTTCCAGAGTCTTGCTATGGTAAATAGTGCTGCAATGAATATAGGTGTAAGGAAGGGGTTTTTGTATTGTATTTTTGTGTTCCTAGGGTATATTCCTAGGAGTGGTATAGCTAGATCATATGGGAGCTCGATTTCCAGTTTTTGGAGGAATCTCTATATCGCTTTCCATAAAGGTTGAACTAGACGGCATTCCCACCAGCAGTGGATAAGAGTTCCTTTCTCTCCACATCCCCGCCAACACTGTTTAATCTCATTCTTTGTGATGTGTGCCATTCTCTGGGGTGTGAGGTGGTATCTCATTGTTGTTTTGATTTGCATCTCCCTGATGATTAGTGATGTGGAGCACTTTTTCATGTGTCTTTTGGCCATGTGTATTTCTTCTTTGTCAAAGTGTCTGTTCATTTCTTCTCCCCATTTTTTGATGGGATTAGATGTTTTTTTCTTGTAAAGTTCTGTCAGTGCCTTGTATATTTTGGAGATTAGCCCCTTATCTGATGAATATTGGGTGAATAGTTTCTTCCACTCAGTGGGTGGCTCTTGTATCCTGGGCACTATTTCCTTTGAGGTGCAGAAGCTTCTCAGCTTAATATATTCCCATCTGTTAATCTCTGCTTTCACTTGCTTGGAGAGTGCAGTTTCCTCCTTGAAGATGCCTGTAATGTCCTGGAGTGTTTTGCCTATGTGCTGTTCTATATATCTTATGGTTCTGGGACTGATGTCGAGGTCTTTAATCCATTTGGATTTTACCTTCGTACATGATGTTAGCTGGGGGTCTAATTTCAATTTTTTGCAAGTGGCTATCCAATTGTGCCAACACCACTTGTTGAAGAGGCTTTCCCTGCTCCATTTAGGATTTCCTGCTCCTTTATCAAAAATTAGGTGTTTGTATGTCTGGGAAACATTTTCTGAGTATTCAAGCCTATTCCACTGATCTGAGGGCCTGTCCTTATTCCAATACCATGCTGTTTTGATAACTATTGCTTTGTAGTACAGTTTAAAGTTGGGGAAAGTAATTCCTCCCATATTCTTTTTCCCAATGATTGCTTTAGCTATTCGAGGGTGTTTATTGTTCCAGATGAATTTCAAAAGTTCCTGATCCACTTCTTTGAAGAATGTCATGGGTATATTTAGAGGGATAGCATTAAATTTGTATAATGCCTTGGGGAGTATTGCCATTTTGATGATGTTAATCCTGCCAATCCATGAGCAGGGTATGCGTTTCCATTTCCGTGTGTCCTCTCTTATTTCTTGGAGCAGAGTTTTATAGTTTTCTTTGTATAGGTCCTTCACATTTTTAGTCAAGTTGATTCCAAGATATTTGAGTTTGTGTGGCACTATTGTGAATGGACTTGTTTTCTTAATGTCCATTTCATCCTTATTACTATTGGTGTATAGGAAGGCCATTGATTTGTGTGTGTTAATTTTGTAGCCTGCCACCTTGCTATATGAGTCTATTGTTTCTAGAAGCTTTTTGGTAGAGTCTTTAGGGTTTTCTAAGTAGAGTATCATGTCATCTGCAAACAGTGAGAGCTTGACTTCTTCCTTTCCTATCTGGATTCCCTTGATATCTTTTTCTTGCCTAATCATTATAGCAAGTACTTCCAGTGCTATGTTGAATAGGAGTGGTGAGAGAGGACAGCCTTGTCTTGTGCCAGAATTTAGAGGGAATGCTTTTAGTTTTTCTCCATTGAGGATAATATTTGCCACTGGCTTGTGGTAGATGGCCTTAACTATATTGAGAAAGGTTCCTTCCATTCCCATCTTGCTGAGAGTTTTGATCAAGAATGGGTGTTGGACCTTATCAAATGCTTTCTCTGCATCTATTGATATGATCATGTGGTTTTTATTTTTCTTGTTATTGATGTTGTGTATTATGTTGATAGATTTACGGATGTTAAACCATCCTTGCATTCCTGGGATGAAACCTACTTGATCGTAGTGGATGATCTTCTTAATGAGGCATTGAATCCTATTTGCCAGGATTTTGTTGAGGATCTTTGCATCTGCATTCATCAGTGATATTGGTCTGTAATTTTCTTTTTTTGTAGCGTCTCTGTCTGGTTTAGGTATCAAGGTGATATTGGCTTCATAAAAGCTATTTGGAAGTGTTTCCGTTTGTTCAATTTCATGAAAGAGTCTTGCCAGGATTGGTAGTAGTTCCTCTTGGAAAGTTTGAAAGAATTCATTATTGAATCCATCTGGGCCTGGGCTTTTGTTTTTGGGCAGACACTTGATTACCATTTTAATTTCATCGATGGTAATGGGGGTGTTTAGATATGCTACATCCTCTTCCTTCAATTGTGGAAGATTATAAGAGTCCAAGAATTTATCCATTTCTTCCAGGTTCTCATTTTTGGTGGAGTAGAGTTTCTCAAAGTAGTTTCTGATTACCCTTTGAATCTCTGTCATATCAGTAGTGATCTCTCCTTTTTCATTCCTAATATGAGTTATCAAGTTTCTCTCTCTTTCTTTCTTTGTTAGGTTTGCCAGTGGTCTATCAATCTTGTTTATTTTTTCAAAGAACCAACTTCTGCTTTCGTTGATCTTTCGGATTGTTTTTTGGGTTTCCACTTCATTGATTTCTGCTCTCAGCTTTGTTATTTCCTTCTGTCTTCCTATTTTTGGGTTCTTTTGTTGAGCACTTTCTAGTTCTATTAGCTGTGTCATTAAGCTACTCAGGTAAGCTCCTTCTTCCTTCCTGATGTGTGCTTGCAAAGCTATAAATTTTCCTCTCAGTACTGCTTTTGCTGTGTCCCATAAGTTCTGATAGTTTGTGTCTTTATTGTCATTTGTTTCCAGGAACCTTTTGATTTCCTCCTTGATTTCATCTCGGACCCACTGGTTATTGAGTATGAGGCTGTTTAACTTCCAGGTGTTAAAGTGTTTCTTCTGAGTCCCTTTGGAATTCACAAATAATTTCAGAGCCTTGTGGTCAACGAAGGTAGTCTGCAAAATTTCTATCCTCTTGATATTATGGAGGTATGTCTTATGTGCCAGCATGTAGTCTATCCTGGAGAATGTCCCATGTACATTGGAGAAGAATGTGTATCCAGGTTTCTGGGGATGAAGTGTCCTATATATATCCACTAAGCCTCTTTCTTCCATTTCTCTCCTCAGGTCTAGTATATTCTTGTTGGGTTTCAGTCTGGTTGACCTATCCAGTGTTGACAAAGCTGTGTTGAGGTCTCCCACAATTATTGTGTTGTTATTGATATTATTTTTCAGATTTGTTAACAGTTGTATTAAATATTTTGCTGGCCCCTCATTTGGTGCATATATGTTTAGGAGAGTGATTTCTTCCTGCTCTACATACCCCTTGATTAATATAAAATGTCCATCTTTGTCCCTTACAACCTTCCTGAGTATAAAGTTTGCATTATCTGATATTAGTATGGCCACTCCAGCTTTTTTATGGGTGTTTTTTGCTTGGATAATTTTTCTCCAGCCTTTTATTTTGAGTCTATGTTTGTTCTGACTATTCAGGTGCGTTTCTTGTAGGCAGCAGAAGGTTGGATTGAGTTTTTTGATCCATTTTGCCACTCTGTGTCTCTTGACTGGTGCATTTAGTCCATTGACGTTGAGAGAAAGAATTGTCCTGGGATTTAACGCCATCTTTATTTCAAAATTTGGTGTGTTTTTTGGTTAGTCTTGTTTTAAATTAGGTCTTTCAGTTTTTCTCTTAAGACTGGTTTTGTGTCTGTAAAGTTTCTGAGCTGTTTTTTGTCTGTGAAACCATGTATTCTTCCATCAAACCGGAAAGTGAGTTTTGCTGGGTATAGTATTCTGGGTGAAGCATTCATTTCATTCAGTCTTGTCACAATATCCCACCACTGCTTTCTGGCATTGAGTGTTTCTGGTGACAGGTCTGCTCTAAATCTCAATGATGCTTGCTTGAACATAATTTCCCCTTTTGATCTTGCTGTTTTCAGAATTCTGTCTCTATCTGTGGGATTTGTCATTGTGACTAGGATGTGTCTTGGGGTGTTTTTTCTGGGGTCTCTTTTGGTTGGTACTCTTCGGGCATGCAGGATTTGATCACATATATTCTTTAGCTCTGGAAGTTTCTCTTTAATGATGTTCTTGACCGTTGATTCTTCCTGGAAATTTTCTTCCTGGGTCTCTGGGACTCCAATGATTCTTAAGTTATTTCTGTTGATCTTATCATAGACTTCTATTTTCATCTGTTCCCATTCTTTGACTAATTTTTTCCATTGTCTGATCATTTGCTTTAAGTTTTTTTTCCAATCTCTCCTGCTGTATGGAATTGTTATGTATCTCATATTCCACAGCAACAAGTCTATTCTCAGCTTCTGATACCCTGTCCCAGAGCTTATCCATTTTGTCATTCACTTCGTTTACTGACTTTTTCAGGCCTGTTAGTTGACATGTTATTTCAGTTTGGAGTTTTGTGATTTCTGTCTTCACATTTTCTTAGTTCTTATTAGTGTTCTGTTCAACTCGATCCATGGTTTCTTTGAGGTCTTTGAACATCTTCCATATTGCTAGTCTAAAGTCCTTATCTGAGAGGTTGATTAGTTGGTTGGCCGTTATCTGGTCATCAGAATTGTCATCTTCGTTCTCTATGTCTGATGCTGGCCTGCGTTGTTTCCCCATTGTCACACTTGTATTGTGGGTTTTTCTACGTGTTGTCGTGGTATTGATTGGCTATATAATGCAGGCACCACTCTCCTCTGGCTCCGCCCTTTCTGGATGGGCCGACTTACCTCTAAGGGAGGTGAGTCCTCCGTGGATGAAGCCTCACACAAGATCAAATCTTAGGCCCGAGTATGCAACAGAGAAGACAGTCCAGAGATAAATGCTTGCTTCTGTGATATAGCACAGTTCTTAGTGTGACTTTTTCTTCTTGCGATGGTGTTCTTTTCTTAGAAAGAGCTGGAGCATCTTTTGCCCCACTCCCAAGAGTTTCAAGCAAGAGGACAGTAGACAGACATACACAGGTAAAACTCACAGGTTTTCACAGTTGGGCCCCAGTGGGCAAAGCGTATTTTCGTTGATTTTCCCCACCTGATGTCCGCTCAGAGATTACTTAAGTGCTCAAGGAATAATGAGAATCTGGGAATGGAAAAGGAGGGGGTGCTTGCCACATGGATGACAAGAACCATAATCATTTACTACCTTTTTGTCTTAGTTTTATCTTTTCTAATTTTTTTTTCAGAATTAGTATCACCTCCCTTTTCCTTAGCTTATTAGTGTTAAGGGGCCAGAGAGGTAGTGAAGAAAGTAAAGTTCTTGTCTTGCAGGTGACCAGCCCCTCTTTGATCCCCGACACTAGGTACAGTTCTCCTCAATACCACCAAGAGTAATCCCTGAGCACTACCAGATGTACCACCGAAACAATCAAACAAAAATGTATTTTATGGGGCTGGAGTCATGGCACAAGCAGTAAGGCATCTGCCTTGTATACACTAGGCTAGGATGGACCACAGTTTGATTCCCATGGTGTCCCATATAGACCCCCAAGTCAGGAGCGATTTCTGAGTGCATAGTCAGGAGTAATCTCTGAGTATCACTGGGTGAGGTCCCAAAAAACCCCAAAAATGTATTTTATGCCCCCATAATGTGGAGCACAAATGTGGGGCATAATGTAGGACATAATATAGACTAAGCTCTATTGTAGCGAAAATATAATGATGGGAAGGACAGTAAGGAATATAGATTTGCCAATGACTGTGATGGAGAGGAAGGACAAAAAGAGTTAGATACAAGGAGGAGAGGAAAAGAGAGAGGGAAAGGGAGGTGCCAGAGGGGTGATATGGAGAGAGAAGGAGGGGGTGAGAAGTGGAGGAAAGAAGACAGCTGTGAAAGAGGAGAGGGGAACAGAAAGAACTGAAGAGAAGAGCAGGAAAGAGGAGGAGAGTTTATGGGGTGAGAAGGTGAACTGAGAAAAAGAGAGAGGGAAGGAGAAAAGAGGGGAGAAGAATCCCCCTGCACAGCTATCTACATATAGTTTATATTTACCAAGTGTGCTATTGAATAACTTTTTGATTTATTCACATTTTTAATATATCATTTTTATTTTGACCATATTGGCTTACATATCTTTCACAGTAGTATTTTAGGTACATATTAACATTGAATCAAGGGAATTCTCATCATCAGATTTGTCCTCCCTCCACCCCCGTTTCCATCTTGCATCCCATATCCCCCAACCTCACTCCCCGAGCTGCTAGAATAAGTGGTCCCCTCTGTGTCTAGCTTACTACTTAGTGGTCATATATCTGTTTGGTCCTGGTACCGTGCCTTGTTTACCCCTCTATTTGAGAGGCGGAACTAGATAGTTCACGTTATGTGGTTTTGTTTGAAGAAAAGAAAATTAATAAAATTGAGTAAAAATCAAATCACATTTTTGTGCACATTTTATTCACATTTTGGTGTTTTATTTCACAAACTGAAACTCTACACCCATTAAACAGTATTCCTCCGGGGCTCTGGAAACACCATTAACCATTCTCCATTATGTCTCTCTGCATATTACCTGCAACTGGTGCCTCAAAATGTGAAGAATTGCGTATGTGTGCTTCTGTGAATAGTTTCTTTCACTTAATATAGCATTCATCTTATTCTCAGATATTATTCTTGTTGTAATATTTCAGCATTTCTTCTCTTTTTCTTTTGGTGGGGGGGCACATTCAGTGGTGACTCTCAGGTCTACTCCTGGCTATGCGCTCAGAAATGACTTCTGGCTTGGGGGACCAAATGAGACACTGGAGGATTGAGCCGTGGTTTGTCCTAGATCAGACACATGCAAGGCAAATGCCTTACCACTTGCACCAACATTCAGGCCCCCCAGAATTTCCTCCTTTTTAATGATAGCTATTATTATCCATTGTACATACACACCACTCTTAGTTTATTACTCACCCACTTTGGGTGTGGCATCCAACTATTGCCTATAATGGATAATGCTATGAATACAAGTGCATGAATACCTGTTATGGACACTAATGTCATAATATTTAAATGTATTAACATTATGCTACTTGGATATACTTTTTAACATTTTAAGTAGAATACCTTAGATAATTAGTTTCTATTGCTTTAAAAATGTTTTAGATAACCTAGATCTGGTTACATAGAGGTTCAGTATTCGCATTAACTTTTTACTTCATTTAGCTATTTTTATTTATTATTTAAAAATTACACGTTACGATATTTTTAAGTTAGTCAAACTTTTATTTTGGAGCCATTTTGGTTTTTTTTTATATTTTTTTTTATTACAAATCATTCACAGTAGTATTTCAGGTACATAGTGATATTCAATCAGAGGCATTCCACCACCAATGGTGTCCTCCCTCCACTCCTGTTCCCAGCATGCATCCCATATTGCCTCTCCTTTGCCCCCCCCCACCCCCAGGGCCGCTAGTATAAGTGGTCCCTTCTGTGTCTAGCCTGTTGTAGATTGGGTATCGTTTCTGTTGTGGTTGGTTTGGATTTGGTGTTTAAGTTTGATCATTTTTTATTTCTACTCAATGTTCATATGACTGTTTGGTCTTGGTGCCCTCCATTATTCCTCCTCAATTTGTGAGGCAGAAGAAGATGGTTCAAGTTATGAGTTTCTGTTTGAAGGTAAAAGAAAAAAGAAAAGAAAAGAAAAGAAGGGGAGGCAAAAATTCAAACAAGCAAAATAAGGGGGGAGTCCTTCTAGAGACTATAAATCTTAGTTTAAGAAAAGAAAGGGAAAAAGGAAGAAAAACATAAAGATAATCCAAGAAAAATCAAACCCAAAACAAAACAAACAAACAAAAAATGAATTAAAGCACAGGTAAAAAAAAAAAAAGAAAAAAGGGCAAAGAAAAGAGAATGAAAAAAAAAACAAAAACAAAGACAAAAAATGAAAAACAAAACCAAAACACAAGCAACAACATTTACAAAAAAAAATTAAAAGAAAAAATTAATTTGTGCTTTTTTTTTTTTTTTTTTTTTTGCACAGGCACAGTAAAAATTGGGGAGATTAGAAAGGGAATTTCCCTGGCCTAAGAGATACAGGGTTCCTCCGCCCATGAAGTATACTGTCATGGATATAACTACAAGTTCCCTGCACGATTTTTTCTTTTTTGGTTTTTGGGCCACACCCAGTGACACTCAGGGGTTACTCCAGGCTATGAACCCAGAAATCACTCCTGATTTGGGGGAACATATGGGACGCTGAGGGATTGAACCGCAGTCCATCCTAGGCTAGCGCGGGCAAGGCAGATGCCTTTCTGCTTGTACCACTGCTCTGGCTCCACTTTAAGAATTTTTATTTCTTTAGATATTCGTTACCAATCATTATTTTTTATTTCTTATTTTGATTAATTGATTTATTTAATCACTGTGGTTACAGAATTGTTCATAGAATGTGTTGGTTCTTTTATTTTTGTTATACAATTGGAAAATATTAACAATACTAACTTGACTTTCCTTATAATTTTTAGTCCTTTATAAATAGATGTCATCTGAATTAAATCAGTGAAATAACTTTTTTTCAGAATTCAGTGAAAAGTAGGACACAGGGTATAATGATTACTGCATGTATATAAATATAATAATCAAGATGTCAATATTGTTTTGGCAAATAAACTGACAAGAAAATGGGGTTCTGTGACCCTTTGACATTTAATCATGTGCTTTATATGATTACATTTTTTTGTTATTTGCATGTAATTATAAATAAACTTTAGAGTCTATATCATTAATCTAGTCCACTTACGGTGATACTGCATTTTTTTTTTAATTTTTATTTTACCACAGTGGATTACAAATCTTCCACAGTAATTTTTTAGATACATAGCGACATTGAATCAGGGGCATTCCCACTACCAATGTTGTCCTCTCTCCACCCCTTTTCCCAGCATGCATCCTATATCCCCCTTCTTTATGTCCTGGGCTGCTAGTGTAAGTGGTCCCCTCTGTGTCTAGCTTGTTGTAGATTGGGTATTGATTCTATTGTCGTTGGCTTTGGATTTGGTGTTGAAGTCTGATCATCTTTTTTTTGTTTGTTTGTTTTTGGGCCACACCCGGTAAAGCTCAGGGGTTACTCCTGGCTATGCGCTCAAAAGTTGCTCCTGGCTTGGGGGACCATATGGGACACCGGGGGATCGAACCGCGGTCAGTCCAAGGCTAGCGCAGGCAAGGCAGGCACCTTACCTTTAGCGCCACCGCCCGGCCCCTGATCATCTTTTTTTATTTCTACTTAATGTTCATACGACTGTCTGGTCTTGGTACCCTGCTTTATTTTCCTCTCTTTTAATAGACCTGGGAAGGAACCTATAATAGTGTCCCCAATATTATCATTCATTTCACTAGTTCTTAATTTTTGAGCTCCAGATATATTGCTGATACATTTGTTTTGGGCAAACAATTGTTAGATAAATTAAGAATATGAAAAGCAAAGATTTTTATCTGTTTCTCTAACACTCTTCATTAATCTCAATCTAGAGTATATATATATATATATAATCATATATATAATTTTCTTACTTTTTAAAGAAACTAAATACTTCTAGAAAGGAAAATTTACTGGTGAATTTTCTGAATTTTCATTTGTTTGGGACATTTTTTAGATTTCCATTTGAAAGATCATTTTAATAGATGCAAACTTATTAAGTTGCTGCATTATTTTAAACTCATTGTATATTTCATGTATTTACTTTATTTTATATTTACAAAAATACTGAGGTAACATTATTCTGTAAGAGTGTTTTGTGGGGCTGGAGGGTTAGCACAGTGGTAGGGTGTTTGCCTTGAACACAGCCTATGCAGGACAGACCATACCATGGTTCAAATCTCAGCATCTTATATGGTCCCTGTGCTTGCCAGGGTTGATTTCTGATTGCAGAACCATTAGTAACCCCTGAATGGCCCCCGGATTTACCCAAAATCCAAAAAAGAAAACTGTTTTGTAAGTTTTGGGGTGTGATGTTACTAAACTATGCTAACTACCTCTCCACCACAGTGCAGTTATTTTGTCCCCCTGCCTTGGCAATCTCAGTTTGGTTGACAGTCTTGTTGCTTTCATCAGACATTTTTTATATTTATTAAAGCACCATATTTTATCAAATTATTCATGGTTGAGTTTAGGCATACATTCTACCACCAGCGTAAATTTTCTTCCACTTGGGTCTTGAGAGTAATAATTCCTCTATAAGTAAATGATTAACTCACTCTTCTAAATTTTCTCTGTATTTTTGAGTTTGGGCATTTAAAAATGATATACCTAGGTAATAGTTTTATTTTTTCCTATTTTATTTTTATTTTCCCCATAAATTGCTTGAGTATTTAATTTGGTTATTTCTATTCATTTAGAAAAATTCTCACTCGTTATTATTTATTATTTTGCCTGCTTATCCCCTGATGTTCTCTTCTTCTGGAATTCCCAATAACCTTGTTATGCCTTTATAAAATAATTTTACAGTTGTTGGACACTTTGCTCTGTTTTCTTTTTGCATTTCATGTAAATGTTTTTTTTAATTATTTTATGTTTTTATATTTTCTTTTAAGTTTTAAAAGAACTGTCAGTACATTGATTTCTCTTCAAACTGTTACTCTTTCTTTGATTATCCTCAACCTCCTAATGATTTCATCAAAGAATATTATAGCTTTTGATGCATTTTTGTTTTGCTTTGTTTTTCTATTCCATACCTAGCTGAACTCTGGACCTATCCTGACTCTGGACTTAGGATTCTCTTATGGGTAAGTACTAAGAAAACTATGCAATACTGGGGGTAAAACCAAGGTTACCTGATGATTCATTTATTTTCCTCTTCAGTAATTATTTTTTATTCTTCAGTGGAAATAATCTGTTTTTGCACATGCTGGTCATCTTCCTTTTATACCACTTTTATACCACTTAATATATATTTATCAGTCTGATGATTTTGAAATTCATATGAAACCTGAATCTGATTCTGGTATGTTAAAATTATTAAACCAAGGCTGGAGGGTAGGAGAGAAAATGGAAGCATTGATAGAGGAAAGCAACCCTGGTGAAGGGATTATTGTTGAAACATAACACAGTGAATAGAAATAGTGAATAACTATGTAACCTTGTAATTCATGTTAATTCAATAAAAATAACTTGCCATAACTAGGGCAAACATTTTTTAGTAAAAGAGAAAAATTATTCACAAATAGCCAAATAGAATTTCCAATTAAGACTGCCAATAAACAAGAGCCAGTCACAAGATTTCCTTGATTGACTGCTGTTATCTTTTCTAGGAAAATCTCCTTCTTCCTGTCTTTGGACACTTTCTTTGACTGAGAACTGACCGATTTGGATGGGTTTATGCTTAAATAAAATTTTTAAGATAAAAATGGCCTTCATTTTACTTTTTAGCAGATGCTTGTTTGTAAAATAATTCCCCATGGTTTGTGAGATTACCTCAGGCACCGTATCTCCAACCCCAGGTGGACAGGTCTGAAGAAGCAGAATAGCGGCGAAGAATTAATAAACCAAGCCAGTCAGCAAAGAATTATGGAGTCTGTGTGCTTGGTGGTATCTCTGAGCATCCAGAACTCACTCCTTCTTTATTAAACCAACTCCCAATTCCCAGGAGGGGTAGGGAGAGAGAGAGAGAGAGAGAGAGAGAGAGAGAGAGAGAGAGAGAGAGAGAGAGAGAGAGACAGAGAGAGAGACAGAGAGAGAGACAGAGAGACAGAGAGAGAGACACAGAGAGAGACACAGAGAGAGAGACAGAGAGACAGAGAGACAGAGAGAGACAGAGAGAGACAGAGAGAGAGACAGAGAGAGACAGAGACAGAGAGAGACAGAGTGAGAGAGACAGAGAGACAGAGAGAGACAGACAGAGAGACAGAGAGACAGAGAAACAGAGAGACAGAGACAGAGAGACAGAGACAGAGAGAGACAGAGACAGAAAGACAGAGACAGACAGAGACAGAGAGAGACAGAGAGACAGAGACAGATGGAGAGACAGTATAAGTCAAACTGGGTTTATACATATCAAAGGAAAGATTTACAGGAAAGAGGAAGGACTTTGGGGTTAATAGCTGGTTTTCATTTTCACTTGCTTTCTTTGCAATTTGCTTTGATGTCTTTGCTGTATGTCTCATGCTCTTTGCCTTCGGTCATACTGTGCCATTCTTGTTGGAAGTCAGACCTGGTAGAGGAATTGGTTGCAGTGCATCTGGCCAAGGGTTTGGCTTTCTCTGCTCTTTTTGCCACCAGTAGTTATTGGGGCCTAAAATCTTCACTGTCCCCATTTTTGTCTTCTGCACCATCTTTTTATTTTCCGACTCTCCTGAATTGTGTGAGATGTTTGTTATGCTTTGGTGGTGTTTTGATTTATTGGTATTTCTCCTCCTCAGATACACCTCATAGAAACCTCAACTGATTTTATTCACCACTGCTTACCCAATGGAGTATATGTTATAAATAAATAGGCACAAAGTAAATATTTAGCAAAAGAGACCTTTTGTATTTTTTTTTTGCAACTCTAAATGTCAAGATTTAAAGTTATGCATGGCTTATTCTAATTATTAATGGTTGTTCTCTTTCAGTGCAAAGTGCTTGGGCTATACTTCCTTGGGGATACACACTTCCCTTAGTGCTCTGCCAATCAAACTTTGAACCTTAACTCAGGTAACTCCCAAATAAATCTATCTCCTGATTTTGGAGAGGTTAGAAATTAGAATAACTTTCCCGAATTTGAATATCTGTGCTTTATAACCTCCCTTTTAAAGGTTAATAGAGTTTTGATATTTTTTTTTACTGGGCCACCAATAATTTGGGGTCTCTTTTATTTGTAGTTTTAGTGCATTAAAATTCTCTTCCTATTTCAATAGGAGTCTATGTTTTTCTACCTGAGTGTGGATTTGTTTTTTCCTTGAGCATTTTTTTAAGAGCTGTAACTAATCTGTACCCTTGACATGATGAAGATTTAAATAGAAATGATTTAGATATGTAATATGTAGAAATGGATTAACTTCAGGCTTCATATATACAGTTGAGGAAACCAGTCTCTTTAATCAGTAGGGTAAAAGGGAAACATGTAAAAGTATGACAGTTAGTGTGTACATAACTTTAGGAGATGGTCCTTGTTAGTGTTGGAAAGACTTTATTTTTTTCAGCAAAAGTTAGCCAGGACTTTGCTTCCAAGATGCCGACTTTGTGGACTGGCTCTTAAAAGATGGATCTAAATGATGTTTATTATTAATATGAGCCAAATTATTTGTGGTATTGCTCTTACTTTCTCTGCGGTAGGTGGGTAGAAGACTTGTCTTGCAGAGTGATCTCGAGATAGAGATTGGAAAGAGAGTAGAGCTGATAAGACACTGCCTTGCATGCAGCCATCTTGGTTTCAATTACCAATACCCCAAGCCACAAGTCAGGGATGATTTTGGAGCACAGAAATAAAAATCATCCCTGATTACAGTTAGAGGTGGCCCCTAAATTAACAAATATTAGTCTAATTAGATTTATTTATTTATATAGATAATATATCCATCTGTATTTCTATTTGTCTATATCTACTTCCTCTTTATCTACCCCCCTTTCTGCAGCCAAATACTAGATAACAGGAAGTTATACCCACAATTTAAATATTATTAGGTAACAGGAAGTTATGACAAAACACCATCTCTTTGGATATTTTTATTGTTTTTTCTTTTTTTATTGTTTGGGAACACTCCAAAAAAATGCTCAGGGTGTCTATGGTCTACTCCTGGCCACTCACATTAATGGTGATAAGGTGAGATGCCATCCTAAGATATATTGGCATAAAATGAATTCAGAAGTAAGCATTTTCAGAAGCTTCTCCATTAACCTATAACTCATGAATCAAAGTATATTACTGAGAAGCTTTTAATTGACAGTAGCATTAAGTTGGAATACTTTCTCATTTTGCTTGCAACTATATGGGAAGATTACAATGGTGATATAGGCCACTATTTTCAGCAAAAATAGAGGTTTAGCAAAGGCTTGATGTTTGCTGCCCTTTGTTTCTTTGTTGTTTGTTTTTCAGAGATTTAGTAGACACAGTTTAATTATTTCAAAAATTTAGTAGACACAGTTTTATTATTTCCACAGTTTCTCAAATCAAATTAATAAGAAGTAATATAAATTTCTCCTAGTCACTTTTTTATTAATATCTTTATTTAAACACCTTTGATTACAAACATGATTGTTGTTGGGTTTCAGTCATGTAAAGAACACCCCCTTCACCAGTGCAACATTCCCATCCCCAATGTCCCAAATCTCCTTCCTCCCCACACCACCCCAGCCTGTACTCTAGACAGACTTTCTACTTCCCTCATTCATTCATTTTGTAGGATAGTTCTCAATGTAGTTATTTCTCTAACTGCACTCATCACTCTTTGTGGTGAGCTTCATGATATGAGCTAGACCTTCCAGCCCTCCTCTTTTTGTTTCTGAGAATTATTTATTTGTTTTGATCTGAAAACTAAAGCTGGATTGTTTTATTAGTTACTGTTAAGGTTACTCTAAAATTTTTTTAATCACAACGGCACTTTGTTCTTAGTTTCTTTGACTTGACCATCTCATGAGGTTTTACAAATAGGACAGTTTGAATTTTATATGATAAACTTTAATATAAAAACACAATTCCTTATTCTTCTACCACTGTTCTTGGACTGGGGGTAGATTTCTAAGGATAGATATTTCTGATGCACTATCACCAGCAAATCCTCAAACCGAGGACTTTTTGAATCTCCTCTAACTACTATCTACTCCTCCATCATGTTGTTCTGTGTATTTATCTCTTTTTTTCTTTTTTTGAATAACACATGGATAATAGGGTTACATTAGTGTTAAAACTTGTGATTTTGATATTCAAAATTACTGCATCTTACAACCACTTAGGTACCCAAGATACTACATTTAAGTTTTGAAATCTGCTGTCTAGTATTTATTATTGTTTGGTATTTCTTATATTTCTATAAATTCTACAAATGAATGAGATCATTAATATTTGTTCATTTCCCTCTGACTTTTTTTTAGCATGGTATAATTTTCATTTCATATATTTTGCAGAGAAGTTCAGGATTTAAAAATTTTTTATTGTATGTTGTTTATTTTGGAGGAACAAGGGCACACCTGGCAATACCTAGGGCTTACTGCAGAGCAGAGTCTGTACTCAGGTATTATTCCTGGCAGTGCTCCGAGGACCGTATGGGATGCAAGGGATCAAATCCAGATTGGCCACATGCAAGGAAAATGACCTACCTGCTGTACTATTACACTAGCTCCTTAAAAATAAAATTTTATTTAGACACTGGTATTTAAAATATTGTTACTCATGCTTTTCATGGATATAGCATTTAACATCACACCCTTCAAAGAGCTTCACAATATTTCAAGTACCTTTCCCACCTCCTTACTCATGTAAGCTTAGTTCTGTAGACAAAATGTACAGTTCTGTTGACATGGACTATATGTTGTTCCCTTAATATGCTTCTTTTATTAGTCTACTAGGTATCGACTCCTCTTTATTCTTGAAACGTTACTTAAAAACCATAATTCACAAAGTTGTTTATAATACATTTGTCTCAAGCATTCAATATTCCAATATTTTCCCACCACCAGTTTGACCATCCCTTCAGCAGTGTTCCAAGTTTCCACCCATCCCTAAGCCTGCGTCCTTAACAGGTACGCACTAGTGTACTTTAGACCGCTAAAACATAAAATTATTCTTACATTAATAATTCTTTTTGTGGTGGGAATTGTTTCTAGGGTGGACAGGGTAGCACATGCTATGCTGGCTCTCTGCGGTGGCACAAGTTAGCTGTGGTGTCAGCTAACATTCATTATTTTGCTTGCAAACACTGACACTTCCCACTCCACTTCCAAGCCTGCCCCCTTAGAGCACAAAGTAATTTGCTTTGAATTGCTTATTAAAACAAAATGGCAAATGAATTTATAAAAAAAAATTTAGTAAAAGAAAATGTGTTCAAATTGTCATATCTCATAGTTGTGTTACTAAAAACACTGAGAGTTTACTTAGCTGTTGGTTTTAAGGGAATATCTGTCCTATAGAGCAATAAATGTTATCTTTTATCCTAATAAGAGTATGATTCTATTTCTGATAGCAAATGTTGTATTATAAATATTCTTTATTTGTTTTTTTTTGAGCCACACCCGTTTGATGCTCAGGGGTTACTCCTGGCTAAGCGCTCAGAAATCGCCCCTGGCTTGGGGGAACCATATGGGACGCCAGGGGATCGAACCGCGGTCCTTCCTTGGCTAGCACTTGCAAGGCTGATACCTTACCTCTAGAGCCACCTCACCAGCCCCATAAATAATCTTTAAGTGTCTAACCTAGTAATGAAGGGTTATAATAAAAATATCTATGGATGTAAAAATATGATCAAGATATATAACAGTATAAATAAAATTTTGATGCATTATTGTGCATGAACATAATATCTTAACAAGATATTTTTCTTTAACTAGAAGAGACCAATCCTTTTTTTTTTTGTTTGTATTTTTGGTTTTTTGGGCCACACCTGTTTGATGCTCAGGGGTTATTCCTGGCTAAGTGCTCAAAAATTGCCCCTGGCTTGCGGGGACCATATGGGACGCCGGGGGATTGAACCGTGGTCCTTCCTTGGCTAGCGCTTGCAAGGCCGATACCTTACCTCTAGCGCCACCTCTTCAGCCCCAGAAGAGGCCAATCTTAAGCAGCAAGAGTCAATGACATATTCAATGCCAACTGCTGAGGAGTATGACTTACCTTTTAGCTTATATTTTATTGTTTTGGGTGGCAGTTACTTCTGTGCACTTCCAACACAGTATTATTAATAATCAATAATTAACCAAAAATAAGAATCATTGATAATAAAAGAATAAAACATCTATATGATTAGAATGTAGACAGGAGGTTCTGACAAAATTTTGATGAAGCCCATAGGTGAAGTCCCAATACCCATAATCTTCATAAAATTGATATACAATAAACATACGCATTTGTTTTAGTTTTAGCATATTTGACTTTTTAATTATATATATTTTTAAGCATCATGATTACAAATATGTGTGTAGTTGGGTTTCAGTTATCAAAAAACCCACACCCTTCACCAGTGCAAACTTCGCGCCACTAATGAACCCCATCTCCTACCTTCCCTACATTTTGCCTGATTTGAGACGGATATTCTATTTCTCTCACTCACTACCATTTTCTTCATAGTTGTTAGTGTAATTATTTCATTAGTTGCACTCACCAGTCTTTGTGGTAGGCTTCATATCATGGGCTGGTCCTTCCAGGCCTCATCTCTATTGTTTCTGGGTATTTTTATAATAATGTCTTTTATTTTTCTTAGATTCTACAGATGAGTGAGACTATTCTGTGTCTATCTCTCTCCCTCTAACTTGTTTCACTCAACAAAATAGTTTCCATGTCCATCCAAGTATAAGAAAATTTCATTACTTCATCTCTCCTGAGGGCTGCATAATATTCCATGGTATATATGTACCAAAGTTTCTTGAGCCATTCATCTGTTGTCAAGAATCTCAGTTGTTTCCAGAATCTGTATATTGTAAATAGCACTGTAATAAATAAATGAGCAAAAGGCATTTCTGTATTGTGTTTCTGTGTTTCTAGGGTATATCCTTAGAAGGTGGTATAGCTGGATCATATGGGAGCACAATATCTAGTTTTTGAGAAATCTCCATATTGTTTTCCACAATGGCTGGACTAGATGGCATTCCCACTAGCAGTGAATCAGAGTTCCTTTCTCTCCACATCCCTGCCAACACTGATTGTTCTTGTTCTTTGTAATGTGTGCCAGTCTCTGTGGTATGAGATGGCACCTCATTATTGTTTTGGTTTGCATCTCCCTGATGTACCTTTTGGCCATTTGTATTTCTTCATTGAGGAACTGTCTCTTTATTTCTTCTCCCCATTTTTGGATAAAGTTAGATGTTTTTCTTGTTAAGGTGAGGTGGGAAGGAGGGAGATTTGGGACATTGGTGATGGGAATGTTGCATTGGTGAAGGGGGTGTTCTTTACATGACTGAAACCCAACCACAATCACGTTTGTAATCAAGATGTTTAAATAAAGATATTAAGAAAAGTTCTCTCAGTACCTTGTATATCTTAGTTATTAGCCCCTTATCTGATGAGTATTGTGTGAGTAGTTTTTCCCATTTAGTACATGTCCTCTGTATTTTAGTCACTATTTCCTTTGAGGTGCAGAAGCTTCTCAATTTAATATAGCCCCCTTTGTTTATCTCTGCTTCTACTTGTTTTGACAGTGGTGTTCTTCCTTGAATATGCCTTTAGTCTCATGTCATGGAGTGTTTTACCTTTATGTTCTTCTCTGTACCTGATGATTGCAGGTCTGATATCAAAGTCTTCAATCCATTTGGACTTGACCTCCCTTCAAACCTGAATGTGAGTTTGAGTGGTTGAAGTATGCTAGCTGAAGTATTTATTTCATTGAGTTTTGTTACTATACTCCACCACTGCCTTTTGGCCTTGAGGATTTCTTGTGACAGGTGTGCTGTAAATCTTAAAGATGTTCCTTTCATTGTAATTTCCCTTTTTAATCTTGCTAATCTTGATATTCTTTGTCTGTGGGATTCATCATTGTAATTAAGATGTGTCTTGGGGTGCTTTTCAGAACTCTTTTAGCTGGTACTCTTCAGGTATACAGGATTTGATTACATGCAGACTTTATCTCTGGGAGTTTCTCTGCAATGATGTTCTTGATTCTTGATTTTTCCTAGGGATTTTCTTGCTGGCTCTCTGGAGCTCTATTTATTCTTATGTTGTTTCTGTTTAGTTTATCAAAGACTGCTTTTTGTCTGTTCAGTTCTTGAGGATATTTTCCATTGTTTGCTCTTTTGCTTTAAGGCTTTTTTTCCAATCTCTTCTGTTGTATGGGGTTGTTATGTATTTCATCTTCCATTTCACTGATTTTAGGGGCTAGAGTGTAATAGGGCATTGCTTTGCATGCAGTCAACCTAGGACAGACTGGTTTGATTTCCGGCATATCATATGGTCCCCAGAGCCTGCCAGGAGCGATTTCTGAGCACAGAGCCAGGAGTAACCCTGAGCACCACCAGGTGTGACCCAAGCACCCCCGTAAAAAAGGTTAACCCCTTAGAATTTTTGTAAATACTCTTTTATTGAGACCATTGTGAATTACAAGTCCTTCACAGTTGTATTTCTGGCATATAGTGACAGCGAATTAGGGCCATTCCCACCACCAGTGTTGACCTCTCTCCACCAAAGTTCCTAGCATGTATCCTATACCTCCACCCTTAAACCCTTGGCCTACCAGTGTAACAGGCTCATTTTAGGTTTAGATTATTATAGTTTGGATGCTTGATTCCATTGTTGTAGACTTTGGCTTGGATATTTATTTCTAACCTTTTGTCCCTACCAATGCACTTGACCCCTGGGCCCCATCCACTTTATGTTTTTATTTTCTGAATTTGTAGAAAGAAACAGAAATATGAGGTAATAGAAAGTAATTTATGTCCCAAGGTTCTGTGAAAAAGGTGGGAGCCTGTATGTAGAAGATACACATAAAATAACATAAAATTAGAAAATTTGAAAAAAGGGGGGTGGCAGTTTTATTTTAAAGACTTAATAAATTTTAGCTCATATTTTTTCTTTATTAAAGTCTTTAAACAATTTGATTACAAGCATGATTGCAGTTGAGTTTCAGTTATATAAAGAACACCCTTCTTTACCAGTGCAACAGTCACCAATGCCCCAAATCTCCCACCTCCCTACTACTCCCTGCCTGTATTTGAGGCAGGCTTTCTACTTCCCTCATTCATTCACATTGTTATGTTAGTTGTCAGTGTAGTTAGAAGTTTCATAGAAAAGTAAAACAAAGTATTGAAAGTTTCCTAAATATGTGCCTTGTTCAGAGTAAATCTCCAGTACTAGATAGCTGTTATTGCAGCCCTGCTGAAGCAGGAGTGAGAAGGCATCAGACATTAGTCATAGAGGCTTCCAGCCTCAGCAAAATAACCCCAAAAAGAATATCTGAAATATAAATGTAAGGAATAAAGAAGCATAAAATAAAGAGAAGCAGGAAGAAAAAAATGAAAATAGAAAATTGTGTACACCAAGTAAATGGATATATTAATGCAGGTTAATGGAATTTTGCTAGCTTAATGAAAAAAATATATAAATGAATAAAGTTTAAATTGTTTGTGATGCAAAATAAGCAATGATCAGCAAGTGAGACAAACTTTCCAGAAATACATTTCTGTGATATGTGCTATGCAAAGTATTAAACTTGTTAAAATTCTTTTTGTTGTTTTTGTTTTGTTTTTTGTTTTTGGGTCACACCTGGCAGCGCTCAGGGGTTACTCCTGGCTCTACGCTCAGAAATTGCTCCTAGCGGGCTCAGGGGATCATATGGGATGCCAGGATTCAAACCACCATCCTTCTGCTTGCAAGGCAAACGTCTTACCTCCATGCTATCTCTCCTCCAGTGTTTCAAAACCAATACTTTCACCAGTGTATACTTCACACAATCCATGTCTCAGTATCCTCAATATATACCTTTCTTCCCCATTGCCTGCCACTATGGCAGACACTTCCATTCTTTCTTTCTCTCTGTCTCTCCTTTAGGCACTGTATTTTGCACTGAGAGGATATCATGTGTCTCATTTTATCTCCTCCTTTGAGCACCCACTTTTTGTCCAGAGTGATCACTTTCAACTATTATTGTCATAATGATCATTTCTCTGTATTAATTGCACTACCCTACTCTCCTTTGTGGCAAGATTTCTACCATGGACTAGTTTTCTTCCCTACTTTTCCATTGTCTTCAGTCATTTTTCCCGTACTATATTTTTATATCCCACAGATAAGTGCAATCATTCTATGTCTGTTTCTCTCCCTCTGACTCATTTTATTTAGCGTGATAGTTTCTATATCTATCCATTTATAAAGAAATTTCATTACTTTATTTTTTCTAAAGGCTGCATGGTGTAGATATACCATAGTCTATCTCTTTTTATTAAAATAAATTTTTATTGTGACCGAAGTGCATTACAAGTCTTTCACAGAATTTTTTATGGTACATAGTGACAATGAATGAGGGGCATTCCCACCACCAGTGTTGTTCTCCCTTCACCCCTGTTCCCAGCATGTATCCCATATCTCCCTCCTTTACCCCCCAGTATACTAGTGTAACTGGTTTCCACTTCACAGCTTGTAGTAGATTGGGTATCTACTCTGTTGTTATTGACCTTGGGTTTGGTGTTCAAGTCTGATCATTTTTTATTTTCACTACATGTTCATATGACTGGTTCTGGTATCATCATTTTCGCCCCTCAATTTATGAGGCTGATTGATTCAAGTTATGTGATTCTGTTGGAGATAAAAGGGATAAGGAAAAGAGAAGAAAAGATTTGGTAGCAACTACCAAAAAAAGAAAAAGCAAAAGAAAAGAAAAGAAAAGAAAAAAATGCACCCAGCCCCCCACCCCAAATCACCAAACAATATTCACATGAGTGAAAAAGAAAGAAAAAATTGGAAAAAAAAAGAGAAGGAAAATACAAGAAAAAGGAGTGCTGGAGTGGCAGGGTTTGGTGTTCCCCTCACTTTTTTTTTTCATAGGCACAGTAAGTCTTGGGGAATAAAGGGAATTCCCGTGGCACCATAGTTTATCTTAATCTGCTTATCTGACTTCAGGTATTTGAGTTGTTTTCTCATTCTGATTAACGTAAATAGTATTGCAATAAACATAGGAGTGCAAAGCCTTTATCGGACTGTGTTTTGGGGTCCCTAGTTTATATTCCCAGTAGTGGTATTGACGGGTTGAATGAAAGTTCAATTTTTAATTTTTTGAGGAATGTCCGCATAGTTTTTCAGAATTGTTATGCTTTTCTTCTATAGGAGTAGTCATTTCTTGCTTTTGTAGATTCTGATCTTCTACAGTCTTTTTTTTTTTTTTCTTGGATTTTGGTTTTTGGGTCACACACCCAGTGATTCTCAGGGGTTACTTCTGCTTATACACTCCTGGCTTGGGGTATCATATGGGATGATAGGGTTTGTCTTAGGCTAGCACGGGCAAGGCAGACACCTTACCACTTGTGCCACTGCTTGAGCCCCCTTCTGCATTCTTTAAGGTGGAATGAAATCGTAATTTTTGGACTCTAATTCCCTATCCATCCAGGCCTCTCTGTTGGATGATTTGAGCATACTTAGCAATGTAAATAAAACGTAAAATGGGGGTGAGCCATAGTGTGACGAAATGTCTAGCTTTCCCAACTGTGACACATACTCAGTGCTAAATTCAGAATATTCTGTGTAGAGGTATCCATAGTAGATATTAAGAGTCTAGAAGGTGAAATGCTTAGCTTAAATGGCATCTTTTTAATTATCTAATAAACGAGATTGACTGCCATTAATTCTACTTTGGGGGCTACATATTACCCCAATATGTAATGATGATACATTAGATATGGTTAGAATCAGGAATCTTCAAACTGAATTTATAGAATTCTGACATTAGCATGAGTAAACTAATTATTCCTTTGTCTCCATAATTTCAAGGTGTTAGAATTGTAGGGGTTTTTAAGTTTCTTAAATTTAATTTTTATCCTTGAATTTAAAGCTTTAAAACTCAGTAATGGTCTTTTTTATTTTTCAAATAAGAGTTTAGATGAGACTATTTTAAAAGATAAACAAGGACTTGTCTATTTTTATTTTTTTCCTATCTTTTCCCTGACCTTCAGAATGTGTTTTCAGAAGTTATCGTGACTCCCAAGAGCACATTTGGAAAACCACTGATCTACTTCAATCCCTTCATGTCCCTAAAGGGAAAATAGACCTCGGGACATGGCTTTGTGGCTGCATTTTGACAGCTGATGCAACTTAAAACAGGAAGCCAAGTTCATGGCTTGTTTATTGAAAGAAAGAATTAATAGATTTTTCCAAATTCACTGATTCCCTATTCTGGTTTGCACGTTAATATCATTTGGAATTTGGGGATACTTTGAAGAAGCAGAGATGCCTGGGTCCTATCTCTGCATGTGTTGTGTGATTCTGATCATGATCTGGTCATAGACATAAAAAAAAATTCTTTTTTTTTTTTTTTTGTTTTTTCAGGCCACACCCATTTGATGCTCAGGGGTTACTCTCAGCTAAGCGTTCAGAAATTGCCCCTGGCTTGGGGGACCAAATGGGATGCCAGGGGATTGAACCGCGGTCCTTCCTTGGCTAGCACTTGCAAGGAAGACACCTTACCTCTAGCGCCACCTCGCCGGCTCCCTTAACAATTCTTTTAATTAGTCATAGAATACAGACATGGGCCTCTTATGAGTGCAACTCTGAGTTCAATTGCTGGCACAAGTATAGAAAAACAATAAAAGTCAATTTTAGTGTTAAGAGTTCACTTTGAAAATCAGTTTTCCTAGACTAGGGATTAATAACAGGCCAACAAAAACAACAGGAGATATGTATTTTAGTCAGGAGATATGGATTCTGTCTCTTAGGTTTAAAACTTATGATAAGCCCTTCATTATAATTTATGAGATATAAAAACTTTAAAATTATTTATATTTAAAATAATTTTTACATAATAAAATAGAACTCTTTCTACTTTAAATGAAAAAAATCATGGATACTACTTATGCATTAGCAGAATTATTTTGTTTAAATAAGAAAGGAGAGTAGGGGTTCAGTATTATGCTTGGAAGCTATAAATTGCTAGAGTGATATCTCAGAAGATTTCACAATCTGAAGATACTTTAGGGCATTATGATATACAGTCTATTTTGTTTTTAAATCATCACTTGATTGGATAAAGGGATACTCTTGTGAGGGGTCTTATATCTAATTCCATAGGACCTGCTCCAAAAGCAGATATATTTCTGTTGTTGAATAAAAAAAGTATTGATTTGCTATCAACTTTACTGATGAATAAGGTTTCTTCCTTCTTATAAGGCAAATAAAATTCTATGACAAAATTTTCCCCAATATTTGTATTTTGAAATAGTAATTTTTATAATTTCAAGATCCGTTGCCCATTTCCTCTATTCAGTTTATGAATATTTCATATCACGACTGGAGCTGAAAGATGGCCTTTGAAACACATTTGGTTTGACCAGAGAAAATTTATGAGGGCAACATCATCAAGAAAAAAATTCTCTTCCATTATTTACAAGAACACAGAGACAGATGTGCAACGGTTGCCTGTATCATTTTCATAAATAAAATATCATGTACATGAAGAACACTGTCATATAGCATAACACATTGCATTGAATTCAGAGAGGGATTCATCTCTTCATGAAGTCATTGTCTTCAGTAAACATAGTTCCAATATGGCGAATGCATGGCTGTCAGTGCTGGTTCCTGGCAAATAACTACCAAGTTTTAGAATCCTGTCAAATGTCTTTCATTGTTCAGGTTTCTGTAATATTTAATTATTTATTTAGAGTTTTGAGCCACACCGATGTACTGTGGGTTTACTGTGTAGTCTCCTCTCTGGAATAACTATTGGTAGGGCTCAAGATTTCATATGTGGCACTGGGGATCAAATTCATGTTATTAACATTCAAATTAAGCATTTTTACTAACTATACTATCTCCCTACCACCTATTTATTCACGTCTCTTGACTTCACTTCTTGGCTTTTACCCACCAAATGTAGAAACATTAACATTAAAATCTGTTTATTATAGCACTTAGTAAAATATCCAGTATATGAAAGCAACCCAAATGTCCAACGAGCAAAGAAAGTGTAGATGTACAAAATGAATGACAATGCAGCTATGTAAGCTGTAAGAAAAGACAAAATCATAGTTTTTACTACAACTTGGATAGAATGAGTGTTTATGTTAATGAAATTAGTCAGAGAAAGGACAGATATCAGATAATTTTCATTCAACTGTAGTATAGAGATGAAGTTATAGAATAGGCTATATAAAGTGAGATCAAACACTTGGCCTTTGGGGTTGGAGAAATGGCGCTAGAGGTAAGGTGTCTGCTTTGCAAGCGCTAGCCAAGGAAGGACTGTGGTTCGATCCCCCAGTGTCCCATATGGTCCCACCAAGCCAGGGGCAATTTCTGAACGCTTAGCCAGGAGGAACCCCTGAGCATCAAATGGGTGTGGCCCGGAAAACCAAAAAAAAAAAAAAAATACTTGGCCTTAGATTACAAAACTAAAGTTACCAATAAGTAGGGTGAGAATTTTGGTGAGGAAAAAAGGGAAGAGCTTGGGTATTTTGGTGGTGGTGGAGACATGCAGTAATTATGTACATTCAAACTATAAATATGATAGCTAATAAAATATGATAGCTATACTACCTAACTATAGTTGTTTTTAAATATAGAAGGAAATAAATTGGAAGGGATGATTCACATAGTTACATGTACAATAATATGGGTATGTTGGCTTTACCTGCTCTGAAAATGGCATTGGCCTCTTAGAATAATTCTAGAAGAGTCTACATATCCACGTTAGTCATATGACCAAGTTCAGAATTCAGAGACATACTTCACAAAGCACAGTATGGCTCTTTCTCCCACAGGGCTTATTATCTTTCATTTCTTTCCTGATTGATAAGAGCTACATTTTTCTAAGGAGTCAGATTATAAGAACAATATAATTAATTGACAAACAATTTCTCTTTGGTCTTTTTTTTTTCTGTCTTCTGCGTTTCCTAGAAAAGGAAACTGAAGGAAATATTTTATGCACCATTATGACAAACTCCCTCCCATAAAAGAGAGGGTATATTTTTGTGGTGAGAAATCCAGCATTTTCTATTTCAGAGGCTTGGAAGGCAGTAAAATCTTAGTAAAGAGACAGATGGAATAGATGGGCATCTATTTCTCACTAAGTCATGGACCCTGTGATTCTCTAGGGAAATATTTCTTCCCATTCAGCAGGAAAATGGAAGAATTTCTTCCATTCCTCCCTGAATCACAGTTTAAACAATGCAGTGGGCCATAGAAACTGACATGCCAGCTACAGGAGAAGCTTACATCCAACTCCATACATCCTGGACTGCATAAACCTGTCTACCAAAACATATGAAAGATTGTAGACAAGATTGGTGGAACTCTTTGAAGAAAACAACCAACAGAATAACATTTTATGCAGGCACTGGCTGTAATTCACTGAAACTATTATATGCTTGAATGAGCCTAGGAGAGATACCACTCCACTTTACTCAGTGCTATGTATGATAACATGGATGCGAACTAGTATCAGTAATAGCTTCTGCATAAAGTGTCAGTGCCTTTTTAACATATCCACCTGACATATGCAACCATATGAGTAATTCCAGAGTCTTCTCAGGAGGGAGATAAAGACTCTAAAATAGACTTGATATGCAGGCAGAATCTGGCCAGATAAGCACTTTGTTCCACTGCAGAACTTACATATTGGCTTTAAGTAGAATATTCATAGCTCGGAATAGACGGCACAACTCTTCTTTCTTTGATTTTCTGGTATTGTGCAGACATCTTTGGACTTGTATTTAGTGTCCAGAAATAGATCTTTGGTGTACAATAAATGAATTCCTTGAGGCAGTTTGGTGTATTGACAGTAATGCAACCTATAGATCCTTGTATTTGAAATTCTCCATAATGCATCCTTAAGTCAGTCCCTTATTTAATCTTCTTTCATATTCGTTGCTTATAAAATAATAGCCAAGTTAGATTTGGCAAGATACTCTCAAGTCAAGCTTTATTCATTTCATGACCTTCACACTGGAGTGTTCTCACCATGATTCTGCATCTAACAAAACTAATATTTGAGACCCTACATCATCACTTTCTTAAAGCTTTCTAGTGGTTTCTCTAGAATTATCAGAACCATATATTTATCTTGACTGTGCTATCTCCACTCTGTGCTCTGTCCTTGTATGTACTCATTAGCCCTCTTCACCTATTTCCCATAATGCTTATTCTGGTAGTGCTTCGCTAGCCATCACAACAAGAGAAAAACTAGCTTGTATTTATCATTGAACCCAAGTCTTGGGTCATCCACTAGCATATGATCTGTTGTGAGACATGAATTTTCAAGGAAGCCTGGGAAGAAAACCTTTGCTTACCTGGGGTTTTCATTATGTATATTTGTGTAGAGTTCATTGCTTTTCTTTACCATGGTCAATATTTCTGAAGCTTCAGAGGTAATTTATCTTTTGAGATCATCACTTAGTTCATAGGACTATAATCTCATTGATGAAACATTTTCTCTGTAATGCATTATTGATGAGGAACTTACTTGGTGAAAGAAATCATGTTAGAAATGTTATTTAGATGTGATTTGATTTCATCTTGGATCTTTTTATATCTATAATTGTTTCTCCATGTAATTCTTTCATTAAAATGAAATTTGAAATAACTTAAAAGGAAAATAAATGATATCTGATGCTCAGCTCAGCTGGGTTGAGAGCTGTGCAGATTCTAGGGAGCACAGTCTTTTTTTAAAAAAAAAAATAAAACTTAATTAATTTGGATTTTGTTTTGGGGCCACATCCAGTGACGCTCAGGAGTTACTCCTGGCTATGCTCTCAGAAATCACAACTGGCTCAAGGGACCATATGGGATGCCAAGTATTGAACCTACGTTTGTCCTGGGTCAGCTGGGTCCAAGGCAAGCACCTTACAGCTGTGCCATTGCTCTAGCTTCATAAATTTTATTTATTGATTAATTAATTGATTGATTGGCTGTTGAGCCACACCCAGCAGTACAGGGGTCGCTCCTGGCTCTGCAATCAGAAGTTGCCCTTGGCAGGCTGGGGGACCATATGGGTGTTGCGAATCGAACTGGTTCCTCCCCACCACCACCAGGTCAGCTGCATGCAAGGAAAAAACCCTACCACTGTGCTATCTTCAGCCTGAGAGTAAAATATTAATTTCACCCACTATCACCCCATTCTAGGGAGAGTGACATTTCCTTCTATTAACTATGGATCAATTTTGGTGAGTTTCTGGCCATCAAGTATTAGAATTTGTTCAACCCCAAGGGTTGGTAAATTAAGAAAATAATTCTTTCCCCAGAATCTTTACCCACAAGAATATTGGGAGGGTGGAATGAAAACAAGAAAAATCAAACAATAAAACCTGCTTCTGGCATTCCAGAAATACTAAATATATAATTTCCCAAGAGGAGGATTAACCAAACCCAGGACTCTCCTACCCCTCAACCACCAAGCTAGGATTATCAGAGAGAGAGAGGGAGACAGAGAGAGAGAATGAGAGAGAGAGACAGAGAGACAGAGAGACAGAGACAGAGATAGAGACACACACACACACACACAGAGAAATAAAACAAAGAGTTGAGAGGCATTGCCACTCAATGAAGCACAGAAAGAAGAAAGCATAAAACTAAGTGGAAAAAAAAAGAAATTAATAAATATCTAGAAAGGCAGCCTCTCTCCTAAATGCAAGCATCATTAGTATCTTGAACTCTATAATGGACTTAAAGAAACCACAACAAGGAATATTTAAGCCAGGCTTGCTCCTGAGTGGGAGCTCACAAAACATGCAACATCAGTGCCCAGTTCAGAACAGTCATGATCCTATCCAAGCATAAACACTACTTGCCTCCATCTCTGCTTGCTGAAACAATTGGACTGACCTGCCACAAAATACATGATGAAGCAGAGCCTCGGGGCTGTTTCTCTATCACACAGCTGTCAAGGCCATTCCCTCAGGTACCTTCTTTCCTACATGGTTATCCTGGATTCCATCCAGGATGCCTCATTAAATTCAGTTGCCATATCTTCTTGCTAAGTTCAGAAAGAACATCTGTAGAGAGTATCAGAGCTATGACCGCTTGTGTTCTGACATGCTCCAGGCAAAAGAGGGTTCTATAAATGTATCCCCGCCTTTAGAGCCCCTGAGCATCTTAAATGTTGTCATTAGGTATCTTTTAATTAGGTTAAAGGAATTTAATTTTACTTATTTGTTTGTGTTATAATGTGGGTAACCTGGTTAGATGTTGCAAGTCAGCCCCTGAAGAGGTTGACTGATGGAGGGATGGAGGATGAGGTCTTTCCCCTCCAGCTCTGAGCACGTGTCTGCCACCCTGTCTAGCAGAAGGTTCTGAGGTGAAACGGCAGGTAAATAGCTCGCAGACAGTCAGGCTTGTGGAAATATTAGCTTTATTCGGTGGACAAGACTGAAGTCCAAAGACTCAGCCTCAGTTCCAGCAAAAAGCCCCTCGCCTTCCACAGACCCTTGTTTTTATCCCCCAGAATCAGGTACCACCCAATGGTGGGATCAGATACCACCCAATGGTGGAAGCAGAATCAGGTACCACCCTATGGTGGGGGCAGAATGCCAATTCACACCCTAGGGTAGGGCATAATCATTGGGTCAGGGTAGGGTCAGTAACATAATAATTCCCAAAATATTTACATACACAACAATTTTCCCGTTTTTAGTAAACAAACAATATTGTCTACAATTATTAAAGGAAAAACTAGTCAATAATAAAAGAGCGGCTGTTTGCATAAGCGCATCACAGGAAAATGTGAAGAAAAACTTCTGACCTAAACACAGGGTGTCTAAAACCAGAAACATGTATCAAGGAATCAACTCCTGAGAAGATAAATCGAAGACGTACATAGATCCTTCGAAGAGATGCCAGAAAGGTTGTGTAGCAAGCGAGAAGAAGCACCTTTTCTTTATTTGTTGTTGTTGTTGTTAGTTTTTGGTATTTGGTTTTTGGGTCACACCTGGCTGTACTCGGGAGTTACTCTTGGCTCTACGCTCAGAAATCGCTCCTGGCAGATACTGAATTCGAACCAATGACCTTCTGCATGTGAGGCAATGCCTTATCTTCATGTTATCTCTTAGAACCCATTTTCATTCAAGTCCAGGTAGACCAGAAAGCCCATCTTTGAGGTTATTGAATTAGGCCCTTATTTTGGAGGAAGAAGCATATACCCCCTGCACAGTGGGAGGCCACTGCAATGATGAACAATAGACTTCTGAACTTAATCCAAGTTCTTAATCCAGGCTGAAGTCCATATGATGTCCGAAATTGATATACCAATAAGGTCGATTATTTATAGATGGGAGTTTAAATCACAAACCAAAACAAAATGTTTAAGGCAGAGACCCTCCCTGTGTAAATAAACAACTTGAGCGCCCATTAAAAATGGATGGAATCTCCTATAAACCTAGTATTTTGCCTATGATGTGCCCACGCAAAAAGCCCTGAGACCAGACAAAAATATCATTTAGGAAATTATAGACAACATCTAACCCACTAACTTAGTCAAGAAAGCAAAACCCTAATGTAATAAAACATCAATTCCTAAAATTAAAAACTAAAATAGAAAAACATTAATTACAATAGTCAAAAGAAGTGTAGTACCAAATATAAATTCAAAGAATTACAATTATAAGAAAAATACAAAAGGTGAAATTTCTACAGAGTCCAATATCAATCTGTAAAGATGAGGGGTCTGGAACTCTGAGAAGACTGGCAAAAGACACTTGCTGGGTCTGGAAAACGGGTTGAAGCCATCATGAGTTGGTTGGGCTTTTGCATTTCCTTTGGGATCCGTGCAATCTTGGGGTAGCCATTGTTGAAATGGTCAACAATAGCACTGTGTATGTGGATGGAAAAACAGAAATTTAGATAGCACAGTTTAAGTGGGATCTAGAGATTATGGGTCTTATCCATGGATCTTTTCTCTGAGGATATATTGTGACACAAATTCCAGGTGGCTTCATTTCCAACAAGTTTGCAGCAAACATAGTACAAAACTCCAACAGTCACAGATTTCTTCCTCAGGCCGAGATCAGGAGGCTTGTACTTGTGGGTGAAGGAGATGAGTTGCACATGTGAAGGGAATCCTGAGAATTAAATGTTAAGGACTAGAAAGGAAGGATAAGGAAGACTAAATTGGGGAAGATAAAGTTAGAAAAAAGGGAACTATATACAAAATATGCAAAACAGACAGACACTGAACAAGATATACACATACAGACTTCACAAAAAATATGGCCATAACACTCACTCATACCAAAAAAATATTTGTTGGAAAGGATCCAAAATAGAGCAAAAGAAAAAAGAATTCAGCTGAATCAACTAAAAGCACCTTAAAATGTAATAGCCAGCAACTGTTTAGATAAATCATTTCAAATTTAAAAAAAAATTTATGGCAGAGCAGAGCAGATCTGAAAGATAATTTCATGCATAATACAAACATGGAAAAACTCTACTATAAGTGTATAACAGTATATATATACAAAGTTATTGTATAACAGTAACTCTATGATAATCAATCATAGGCAAAAAGCACTGTGTAGAAAGTCCACCTAAAAATTATCATATGCCAGCATCTTAAAACCTAAATTGAGGGAAATAAAGCAATGATGTTAAAATAAAAAGAGTGAAAGTCGTTAAATGAGTATACCTAGAAAGAAAAACAACATTAATATGATGAGAAATTTTTCTTTCAGGTGAACCTTGACTAAATTAAATTGTAAGATTTCATGATTAACTGAGACCTAGAGCAATAATGAAATTAAGACATAAATCCATCATACAAGGAAACACATTGGGAGTCCATGATTTTCAATCCATATTCATTGATCATGCCTGTGGAAAGAATCCTAGAGCATTAATAGCAATCGATAAGGAAGTGAAATGATTATCTGGTGTTCATTGTAAATCTTTAAGACGTATAAAACAGGATGTATGCTGCTGTGGATTTCACCAATGTATTAGGGACTTTTTTGTTCTCCTTGTCATCAAAATTGATTCAGTGTTGTTTTGCAGCAATTTTACAGTATGAAATACAGTGTCCATAGTGAACTTTACCATAATGGTTTGACACTGATGATAAGTTGTATTTCTTAATCTTGCTTTTATTCTCTGAAGTGAATTCCACTAAATTGAAGTCTTCTAAAGGAAAATCTACATAAGTATGCAGGTTTTTTATTTGTTTGCCATCAAAAGCAAAACGTTTCAAGTGTATTATAAGTACTGGTGGCAGTTTCCATAAGTACATTTTCTTTGAAAAATCCCTTCTAGTTTTGCAGCTGTTGCACAGAACTTTGTTGTCATCCCTTAACTCTTCTTCTTTAAAAAATTTAGAGAGGCATTCCTGTAATGTACATTTATCTGTAGATATAACAGCCAGAGGCAAATGAACAAATGTCTCATAAACCTCAGACTTTTGGTGGCATGTGAGACACTGTAGTATAGATTTGAATTGTCCTTGAAAGAGATCATAAATAATAGATTTGTGAGCCTTTTGGTGTTCTGGACTAAATTGTTCATAATTTTCTTTTTCCATAAAATGGTAGTTTTGTCTGTCATTAGATTTACAGTAAGAAAGTCCTGATGTAGTCCTTCTATTAGAAACATCAGTAGTTCATGTGGATCCTGCTGATTGTGTCCAGCAAACTGGTCATTAAGTAAACCAATTGTTTCTTTGAAGCTTTCAGGGTTAATATATCTATGAAATCCATTTCCCATGGTTTTGATGAGTTGACCAAATTCTTCGGCTAATTTACCTTCATGCCCCATTGAATTTTTCTTGTTAATATCCTTTTTATAATGATCTTGATAAAAATACTGAGTCAAGTCTGAAATATTATACAAGCATTGCGATATTGAGTTCATGTAGCAAGAGTTTCCTATATTTTGGAGCCCAGTTAAGACAGGTTCCTGTCTTTCCTTTTGCATCTCGGAGTGTAAGGGTTTATCACTACCATCAGTCTCACTGAATGTATGGTGTGTGACAGCTAAATCCTTGTTCCCTGCCCCAGAGACCTCAGCAATATTACTGCTGTTAGTGTCTGGAGTATTCTGTTTTTGCTCTGAAGGGGAGTTTATAGTCTGAACCTAATCATTTGTGCTAGCCCGATTTCTAACAAGGCGTAATGGAACCCAAAATTTCTTGGGAGGGTTGTCATTTGTAGAAACATAGGCATAACCCCTTCCTCTTAGGAGAAGATATCCAGCTATCCATTTTTCATCCTCCTTGATGCAAATAGGTTTATGGGTTGTTTCTTGTCTCTGAATATCTTCTTTAAAATATCTTTCCTCTTTGGGGCTGATTTGCAACAGTTAGAATAGTCTTAAAATTTATTATTTTGATGTAAAAAGTTACTACCCCCAAATAACAAGTGTCTGGATTCTCCACTATTATATGTTCTTATATTACTTTTAGTTTTTCTCTTTAGTCCTCTTTCTCTTCTTGTCCCACAGTTTGATAGTCTCATTTTTATAATTCAAGGACAAATATTTATCATTGTTTGATACTGTCTATTCTCTTGTTCTGCCTCTCTATACCACAGATGAGTGATACCATCTGACACTTGTCTCCCTATAACTAATTTAATTCAATAACTTGGACCATCTTGTTCCACCTCTCAAATCGAGGGGAAATAATGAAGTGTATCAAGACCAAACAGTTGTATGATCACTAAGTAGTAATAAAAATGATTGGACTTAAACACCAAATCCAAAGCCAACGACAACAGGATCGATACCCAATCTACAAGCTAGACACAGAGGGAACCACTTATACTAGCAGCCTGGGGGGTAAGGGAGAGGAATATGGGATGCACGCTGGGAACAGGGTGGAGGGAGGACAACTTTGGTGGTGGAAATTTCCCTGATTCATTGTCAATATGTACCTAAAATATTACTCTGAAAGATATGTAATCCACTTTGATCAAATTAAAAATGATTATTATAAAAAAAGATACTCTCCAGTCTACCCACACTGCAATGAGCACATCTACCTTTACTTATAGCTATAAAGTACTCCAATATAAACATATCACAATGGTTTTTTAATCCATTCACCTGTCATTGAAAATTTGTATTGTTTCCATATTCCTGGCTATTATGTAAATGTTGCAATGAACATAGTTATGCATATTTTTTGTTTTGGGGGAAGAGGACAAGAAGTGGAACCAATACTAAAGATCTACTCTCACCATTTAAAGAAGTCGCCATACTGTTTTCCAGAGAATCTGAACCAGACAACATTCTCTTCAAAAGTAATTTTTGCTTTTTCTTTCAAATCACATTTCTGCCAATATTGGTTATTATTAATCTTTTTGATATGTGCTATTTTCACTGGGATGAGATGATATCACTTTTTTGTTTTGGTTTTCATTTCCTGAGTAATATGTAATAGTATACACTTTTTCATATACCTTCTAGTCATATCATTATATTTTATGTAAAGCTTAGGCTAAATATATATTTAATATAGGGCACTAAAATTTTAGAATCTATGGTTTTCAATGTAACAGAGCCATTTTAGGGGTGATCTTATTGTTTTCCATAGAAGCAGAACCAAATAAAATTTTCACTAACAGTGAAAGATAACCCCTTACTTACTACACTGTTGCCAGACTTTTCTTTATATGAACCATTCTTATATGCATGAGTTTATATCTCAATGCTGTATGATTTTGAATTTCTCTCTAAACATGAAAGACAATGAGTACTTTTTCATAAACATGTTGGTCAACTATATGTCTACTTTCACAAAGTGTTCATCGTTTTACTCCATATGCAACCTGGCAATGTGGTCATTGGGTTTTTTGGTTGAGCTTTGTGAGTGCTTTAAAGATCTTGGATGTCAGTGCAAATATTATCTTACTTTCAGTGGATTTCTACTTTTTATTTTAGTTTGAGTTTCTTGAGCAGTGAAGAATTTCTTGTGTTATGAAGAAGTGGTGTAATTCGATGTAGTTTCATTTGTTTATTTTTTATTTTGTGATCTTTGTCTCTGTCGTCTTCTCATTGAAGTTACCTCGGCTCAAGTTTCTAGAGAGTTCTGCTATGTTCTTCAACTATTTTAGGGTTTTTGGTCTAATCTTGGGATCATTTTCTACTTTGAGTGCACTTTTAGTAATAGTATGAAATTCAGCTCTAATTTTATTTCTTGTTTTGTTTTGTTTGTGGGGGACATCTAGCAGTACTCAGGGTTTCTCCTGACTCTGTGCTCAGAAATTACTCTGAAAGGCTAGGAGGACTTGTGGATTGAAGTTGGGTCTGCCACATACAAACATCTACTTGCTGTAGTATTGCTTTGGCCCCTCTAATTTTATTTCTTTATCCCAATACCATTTGTTGAAATACTTTCTTTGTCCACATCATGTACTAAGCTCCTTTGCTGTAAATTAAATGTCCATAATTTAATTTAGTACTCTCAATGCTGTCTCATTGGTCTGCAAGTCTGTTTTCTTTCCAGTACAGTGCAATTTTTATTATTATGAATTTGCAGTATAGGTCAAAATTGAGAAATACAGTATCTCCCATTTTCTTTTTTTCCCTTAGGAATTCTTTGGTAATTCTGGGAATTTTATGGCTCCATATGAATTTTATTAGACTTTACTCCAAGTCTTTGCAGAATTTCATGAAAATTTTAATGAATATTGAATTAAATTTGTATAATTCTTAGGGTAGGGTAGTCATTTTTACAATTTAACATGTATTTATATTATGGCCAAATATGTAGTAATAGAAATGGGTTCTCCAGAGAGGCTGCATTTGAATTTGGAGAGCAAACTTATGAAAAGTCTTTGCAGTTCCATTCACAAGTTTCCTTGCATTTAATTCTCCAAGTTTTTGTTCTTTTTCTCAGGGGTCCTCAAAAGTATTTTCTCTACAAATTATATAGAAAGTTCTTCTTATTCAAAGTAGATAAAAGACTAAGTGCCCATCTCTATGGTATTTTAGCACCCTACATGTTACAGAATTAAATATACATCAAGCTGAACAAAGCAATCTGTTCTACTTACCTTCTCTTTGATCTGTTCTCTAAAATTAAATAGTGATTGACTTTCAAAAAAAATAACACAATGCTTGTTCAGATCAGTGTTTTACTTATTCTTTTAGAGTAGATTATAATCAAACTTGCCCTTTGATTTTTAACAAGGAGAGCACAAAAGCCTATTGAAAGGAAAAATAATTCAATCTTCCCTAAAGACTATGACATGAAATTGGGTCGTAATTAATAAATGGCCCTGGAGGAAATTTTCTATGTTGCCTTTATATTGTTCTCAAACTATACAGTAACTCACAGTGAATGAGAGGCAGACATGCATCTATGATGAATTAGGAAGCCACACACACACACTGAGAAAAACATGCTTGATCACAACCTATAATTTATGATGCATGCCTGAGGCTTTTCTTTTCACATCCTATTGATAGGATATGGATCTTTTAGAGTCATGTTGCCTTTTCAAAATTACCATACTGATAACTACATCATTTCATTGTGTCCTTTTGTATTACCAATGGAAACTGTGGGATAATACTTCAGTTCAGTAGAATAAATCTGTCCTTACGAGGTTTACTAAATGTGTTGTTCTGGTTTTTTAAAATTTAAATAACAAATTGTGACAAAGCTGAGTAACAAAACTACTATCCTATTGGTCAGTACCACGAGAGTTTAGGAAGATGGAACCATCAAGAAAGCTACTCTTCTTACTTGGCTTTTTTCATAACGTTCCAGTCAAATATCCCTGTGTCTACAATCAACTGAGAGTTTGCCAGGGCTACAATGTTCTAGATGACTCTTTCCTATAGCAAAGTAGTAGCTTTCTGTTGTCACCTTTCATGTATTATGAATAGTGTCACCTTTCCATACCTTCGGGGGACAAATATTATGTCTCTATGTTACCTTTCCATATATTATGGGTATATTACAGCAGAAAACTTGGGTTCAAAGAAATGTGTTTTTAAGAAGAACAAATAGAAAGTGTTCAAGAAAAAGCACAAAATCTGTCAAGTTTTGACCTTCTATAAGTATTCATGTTGGATAGTTCATTCAAAGAAGGAGGTCTTGTCTTGGGAAACCAGCGATAAAAGTGAAACAGTAATAAAGAAGAATATATCGGGCCCGGAGATATAGCACAGCAGCGTTTGCCTTGCAAGCAGCCGATCCAGGACCAAAGGTGGTTGGTTCGAATCCCGGTGTCCCATATGGTCCCTCATGCCTGCCAGGAGCTATTTCTGAGCAGACAGCCAGGAGTAACTCCTGAGCACCGCCGGGTGTGGCCCAAAAACCAAAAAAAAAAAAAAAAAAAGAATAATATATCACCGTCTTCCCATACTCAAACCTTTCTATATGGATAATTTGTGGTGTCTAAAAATGTATCCTTAAATTTGAAAGGAAATGACAGTTCAAAGAAGTGGAAGAAAATTTAAATTTCATAAATAGGAAATTGGCAAGACGGAAAGACTTGTTATGTCCTAAGTCTGCCTCCTGCCTTCCATGCCTTTAAAATTAAATGTCAAATGTCTTTAAATTTCTAGTAGGTGTTCATTCTAAGAAAACAACAGTTCTATGCTTCTTGAATGTTGGCTACTCATTTTGCCTATGAAATAGGGCCATAAAATAATGGATTTGTTGAAACTCTATGAAGGAGGACAAAAACAATTAAATAAAAATATTAAATAGATCAGAATACTCATTTCCTTAATAGTTTATCTATACTTTCAGAGTTATATCAAAAACACAATTTTAGCTTGTTTATAGATGTAGTGACATTTTAAATTGACTTCCTCACTTTTAGAAATAGCCCTGGAAATTGACAAACAGTATTCCAAAATGTATTTATCCAAAATTAAGCCACTTCTTCATACAAGTGCAAACTCCTTTTAAGACCATCTGTAAATAAATACTGGCTCTTTTTAGTTGAAGTTAAATGGGTTCAAAGGACTCATTTGATGGGAACACATTTAAAATCTCAACTAGTTGTGATTTAATAGACACTAATGTCAAATACCATGTCATAAGACTTGATTTGCTTAACAAACTGTATCAAATACTCCAGGAGAATGTTTAAAGAGTATTTTTATTCCTTTTTGCTACTTGATAATTGTCATAAAGCAGTGTTGAAATGAACTAGATGAGAGAGCAGTAGATTTTATATGAGAGGAGAAAGGCAGAGAGACAGATAACAACAAAACTAACACATGAACAGATGAGTTCCACATTCTGATTGTCAAAAGACCTGTCCTTAATGAGATACTGCCTGAATCAAATTATCTACATTAAGTGTCTAGACCACATGTGATATACAGGTGAAACCAAGCATTACTGTCTATAAAGTCCATTTCACTTCTGAAAATATTTGTAATCTCTGTTTGCAGGATATTTTTCTGGCCCTTAGCAGCGGCTACCATCCACCTCTAAACCCAAAAGACAGAAAGATGGTAAACACCTCTATTTCTTTATTTGCAACTGAAGGGCACCCAGGCCATGCATCAGATGGAGTTGGTCTTCTGAAGTTGCAGGGTTCAACTTCTTTTTCAACCTCCTGCTTCTGGTACTCCCTGAGGGGTAGTGAAGGAAGACTGTGCTATTTTACCTTAGTTCTTTGAGTGCTCACACAAGGTGCTAGTCAATGATTCTTGATCTTTGCTTCTTCCCTTCTCAACATTTGTTGGATGTAGTTCAAGGTTAGAAATGAAAACCCAGCAACCTCTAGCTCCCTAATGATCCCTTCCTGGCTTTTTGTTAGTTCATATAAATAAGCCCTGTCATTCAGCAAAACACCTATTGCTGGCTAGGTCAGGCCGACATCAGGATAAATATATCTATTTGTTTCCTTGTGATGTCCTTTTGGTAGCACAGACTCTAAAATATATAGCTCTGTACATTTCCAGACCCCGGAAGCCGATCTGCCTTTTGCCAGGTTGCAGCAATATTTTAGAAACTGTGTGACATATTTCTTCCACATCTGAAAGCTTTACCTTTACTAAATATAAACCACTTACTGTAAATATACTTTTATGTAGGGAAAATATAAAAAGGAAGGAAATCTTCCTCTGCTATCTTCTCTTACAAGAAGTCTTTCCTTGTTTTTGAAGAATTGACTAAAAGAATTCATGGAAAACATAATAACCCCCAGTATTTTCAGTGGGACTCCCTTATTTTGATTTATGTACTCTGTGATCAAGCACTCAGTATGTCCTTGAATGGGTAATGATATGGAATCATAATTGGTATAAATTATGATTTAATGATGTTCTACTTATGATGCCAAAAGAATGTTTTAGGGCTATAAACTCCATTTTTATTTATTTTAAACATTTAACAGTGCTTGTATAGCAGTGCTTATAGTGCCCTAGGGACAATTCTGGAAGTTCCCGGCCCAGTTGTACAACTACAATCCTGAAATCTTGAAGTTTGGACCTTAAACTCCCCAGGGACTATGAAGGCTGTACCCAACAGTATGCCAAGGGCCAAACATCAAGCGCTGGTTATGAAGCTAAGGGACCTGCTCAAGCAAGGCTAGTGCTCTAGTACTTGAGCCATCCCCTCCCCTTGGCCATGCTTTAATTTTTAATCAAGTAGATTCTATGAATACATGTCACTTAACTAGAAATAAGTACATCAACTCTATCCTTGAACCCTCATGGAGCATGTAAGTGAAGTTTTCTAGAATAGCAAAAACTTAGGTTGTTTTTGTTTGTTTGTTTTTGTTTTGGAGCCATACTGGTGATGCTCAGGGGTTACTCCTGGCTATGTGCTCAAAAATTGCTTCTGACTTGGGGGACCATATGGGATGCCAAGTGATTGAACCGCAGTCTGTCCTAAGTCAGCGCGTCAAGGCAAATGCCCTACTGCTTGTGCCATCACTTCAGCCCCCAAAGCTTACGTTGTTAACTTAGCAAAAGAATCCTCTAGACAATTATTTCTCAAAACTTTCAGACCATGGACTCTTTTGGTCTTGTTTCCTTCCTATGCCCCTTCCCCGCCATCCTGCTGTTTGGCTCTCACTCCTCTGCTGTGCCATTTCTTTTCTTCTTCTTCTTCTTCTTCTTCTTCTTCTTCTTCTTCTTCTTCTTCTTCTTCTTCTTCTTCTTCTTCTTCTTCTTCTTCTTCTTCTTCTTCTTCTTCCTTCTTCTTCTTCTTCTTCTTCTTCTTCTTCTTCTTCTTCTTCTTCTTCCTTCTTCTTCTTCTTCTTCATCTTCTTCTTCTTCTTCTTCTTCCTTCTTCTTCTTCTTCTTCTTCTTCTTCTTCTTCTTCTTCTTCTTCTTCTTCTTCTTCTTCTTCTTCTTCTTCTTCTTCTTCTTCTTCTTCTTCTTCTTCTTCTTCTTCTTCTTCTTCTTCTTCTTCTTCTTCGTATCTGGACTACATCCAATGATGTTCAGGGGCTACTCCTGGCTTTGTGCTCAGAAATCACTCCTGGCAGGCTGGAGAAAGGGGGACGTCATGGGGATCAAATTCAGGTTCAGTGTCTGCATGGCAAATACTTTACCCGCTGTGCTATTGTTTTGGCCTCTGCTGTGGTATATAATTTGCAAGATATACATGATTTTCACTTGTATGGCCTTTAAGACACCCTGGGATGTCATAGATTACCATATGGCTCTTAGTTGAGTATAAAAACATCCACAAGTTGTGAGATCACCCCAAGTCTGGTATTTCTAAATCTCATGCAGTCAGGTTTGAAGAAACAAAGTAGTGGCAGAGGAATAATACACCAAGCCAGGCAGGAAAGTTAAGAAGCCAGTGGCTTTTGTTTGGTTTGGTTTGATTTTGGTTTTGGGGCCACAACTGGCAGTGCTCAGATGTTACTGCTAGCTCTGTGCTCAGAACTAGCTTCTGACAGGCATGGGGAACCATATGGGATATAGAATCCAGGTCCACCCTGGTCACTGCATGCAAAGCAAATGCCATACCACTGTGCTATCACTATGGCACCATCATTGGCTTTTTAGAGTGGCTTTTTATCATGTCATCTTCCTCATGGTCTCCCTGAATTCTGCACTACAACTTACTTTTTCTTTATTATACCAATACCCACCCACCAGGAGGGCTTTTACATATCAAAGGAAGAGCTATAAGGAAGGAGGAAATTGAAGGAACACCTTTGTTTGGGATTGATAGTGTCATCTTACAGTTGAGAAATGCTGATCAAGACATTTTATTTATGTCTAAAATCTCAGACCTCTAACCCATCTCACTTCCAGATTTTGCTTCAGAAGTCTGTAAGGGACCCTGAATGTTAACTTGATAGCCTAGTTAAGTCTAATACTTATGAGTTTAAGAACTGTACTTGGAAGACTACTTCTTGAAGTCCAATTCCTGCTTGGTAATATTATAAGAATTTGTGCAAACATACGATATTTGTTAGATATAGAAGGAGCTACATTAACATTGTAGAGTTTTATTATTTATAAACCATCTCCCACAAAAAAAGTCTGAGTGTCAGAGGAAATCATAAAGGTAGATTAATCAAGACTAATCTGAAATGGGTGCCATTTAAATGCCTTGTCCACAAGTCATTCCTAGCCCACGTTTCTAGACTGTACAGGAGGAGTATAATGAAAATTCATTCCGATTCATTCAGGACCAATGAAGGTCAAAATTGTCATGTTTCTTGGTATTGGAGAGATAGTACAGCAAATCGAGTGTTTGCTTTGTAAGTAGTCAACCTGAGTTCAATACCCAGCACCTTATATAGTCCCCCAATTCTCCATCAGGAGTGATTCCTGGAGCACAGAACCAGTAATAATCTCTGAACAATCACTGTGCCAATTGTGGTAACATATTAAAAAAATTTAATGGTTATAATTCTAAATTTCCCTTTCAGATTGTCATTTTTTAATTTCGTGTTCATTTACAAAAGGCATCTATGTTTCTTTTCCAATTTGTTCTTGGCTAGAGTAGATTATTTGAGGTTATAACTTCTTTGGTCATTGAATTACAGTGGCCTGTCACTAAAAATGAGTTCATTTGGGAGAGAACAAGATCGTATAACCAGTAGAAAATGGACTTTTGCTAAAATGTCTGTTTCATCCCAATTTTCATGTCCCAACTATCACTGAACAGAATGATAATTGCATAGGTCAGTCACGGCCTCCTTTTTCTGGGATATCCAAGTAGCTTGAAGATGTGAAAGACTGACAATTGGAAAGGTAGATCTGCATTACAGTGTCAAGAATACAATTTGCCTGAACTGATATGGCATAGCAGGCCGTGTGTTGATTGTTCAGTTTTCAGAGCATGAAGGTCCTGCCAGGAAATGAAGTAGCAAAGCTTTCCACCACCACACCTCATTTTAACCTTCAGAGCACAATGAAGTAGATATTACTCTTACCATGATATTATAGCTGAAAAAAATCAGGCTTTGGGAGAAAACTTTTTTCTCACAATTTTTTAGGGACCATCTTTGACTTTGAACTCAGACCAAGATAATATTCTTAGCTACTGAGTCCCAATGAAGGTTGAGTTGATCTCTGACCCAGCCCTTGCTATAAGTTCCAGCAAAGGACAAAATTAGTAAATTCAGTAGCTTTACAAGAAGTTTCATTTCTGGAATGCCTGAGTAAAACTGATCTTTACATTTTTCAGAGGCTATACTGAAAACATTTTCTTTGTTTGTTTGGGCTTTTAAAAACTTTATTTGGTAATAAAAAGAGAAATCCTACTTGTGTCCTACCTTTTTAACAATCAACTACTTGTTCTTTTGGGTGAAAGGCAAACAATGATATATTTCATTTGACACTATTTTCATAAACTAACATTTTCATTGGTTTCTGGCTCATTAATGCATGATCTGTATGAAGAGAATATTTAAGATACTTCTCAGAGTGGGATGAGGATGAGGAGGTTCAGTGTAAAGATGTTTTAATTGTGTAGCAAAGAGGTACAAATTCTGCATTGTTAACCAGATCATTTATTGATTTCTCTAGTTCTAGATGTCATCCCCAATCCTAGAAAGTGAACAATTAGTAGTTAGGTTCCTCAATTTCAGAACTAAATTCTACGCTTTCTAAATTCTACTTATAAGAATATACTATGAACACTCACAGTTGTCTCTGGAAAGGGATTTTAGTTTCAATGATCTCTGAGGAGTCCAAGCAGGTTACTGGGTCCATTTTCAAGTCATCATTCATTAAGGGGTCTTGAGTACATGTTACACATTCAGAAATGTTAATTGTCAGCCAGGACATGACAGAGACAGGTGTCACACTAGGCTTTCCAGTTCTTCCTGTCTGTGTCATGGTGCATGGATTCCTTCTCACAACAGCAAGGCAATTGCTTTTGGAGGGAAGACCCTGGTACAGAGCAGGCAAAGAATGAGAAGTGACTATTGGGTCCAGGGTGCCTAGAAGCTAAGTATTTCTTTGAGAATGTTTCTTGAAGAGTCAAGCATTTGCTTTTGTGGACAACAGAAAGTAATCATCCAATCCATTGGGGACAATGTACATAAACAGTCTTAGGAAGGATAAATTCCCTCTTGGTTGCCTAGTGATGGAAGGGCCCCTGTTTTCTGACCTTAACATAAGGCCTGGTTCTTCGGACTTCACAAACTGGATTTTCACTATCAGTCTCTTGGTTCTTGGGCCTCTGACCACTGATTTCATGATAGCAAAGGGTTTTATTGTTTTCCAGCTTATAGCAGCAGATTATGGAGTTATTTAGTCTCCAAAGTTGTGAGAACTGAATTTTGAAAAAAAAATCACCTCTTTCGTTTATCTTTCCATCTTTCTTCCATCTACCATCTATCCATCCTTCTCTATGGTAGACTCTTGGCAAATGTTTTTGCAGGGAACCCTACTGCAAAGAATAAACAATGATTTTTCTTTTGTGACTCTTGTTCCTCTCCTTGTCATTCGTGTTTCTAGAGATTCATACCAGACTATTTGTTCATGTTCTTGCATTGTAGCAGTTTCATTTTTCCTTCTCTTGAGTCTCACTACCAAGTTTTGCTCTTGGATTTATCTGATCCACCTATCAGCACTACTAAGAAATAGATGCATGATTTTCTAGAAAAATCTTTGCAATCTATGATAATCACTGTTACTTTCTCAGGATTGATTCTACTTTGTTGTTGTTGTTGTTGTTGTTTGAGGGTCATACTTTTCTGTCTTCAGGGCTTACTCCTGACTCTGTGCTCAGGAATCTCTAACTGGCAGCACTCGGAGAACTGTATGTAGTGCCAAAGACTGACCAGCATTGGCCATATGCAAGGTAAGTACCTTGTGCCACTGAATAAAATTTAGATATGAAGATACAAGGAAATAAGACTACAAATAGTTCTTATTTCCTTCCTGCTTCCATGCCTTCTTTAAATGTCTACACTTCTCTTTCTTCTCTTTTTTTCTATCTGATATCCATCTCATATCCTTTCTCCCATTTCTGTAGATTTTTTCTTCATCTACTCATAAATGGAGGAATTTTTCAAATAATGAATTAATATCCTAGATATGCAAGAACAGAGTGTCAAACACTATGACACATGAAAGGATATAATTACTTAGCACATTCTAGCAATCATATGGAAAATGGAGGCAGGTATGACATACCTAACATAAGTAAGTGGTCGTCTAGGGGCACCTTTTGTTGAATTTTATTGAAAGACAATATTGCAAAAAAAATTCAAGAAAATGAACTAGAATTTTGTGGGGTTTTTTGTTTTGTCTTATTTTGGGGCCATACCCAAAAGAGTGACAATCAGAGGTTACTCCTGGCTATCCACTCAGAAATTGCTCCTGGATTGGGGGACAATATGGAATGCTGGGCATCGAACCCAGGTCCAATCTAGGTCAGTTGCTTGCAAAGCAAATGCCCTACTGCTGCACTATAACTCCAGCCCCTGAACTAGACTTTTAAAATCTGCCAAAGAAAGAAGAAATAAATACATAACCATGAATCAATAAAACATCAAATATAAAAACAAGAGATTTGTGGAACTTTTTTTTGGCTATAGGGAAACTATATTTCCTTGAAATTAAACTGTCAGAATTGTAGAAATTTGTCCTTTGTATTTATTTTTTTTTAAATTGTACTTTCCCCTCTATTGTGGAAACAAGTGAAACACCAAGGAAAAATTAGCTTAGGGTCATATGAGAGCAATTTTTCTTAGATATTCTTTGATTTACTCCGGGTGCACTTCCTTAGAAAAGTGAGTGTTTTGTCCAAGGAAATGAGCAGGGCCTAACAAGTTTTGTGTGTTGAGAAGAAAGGCCTGAATGGCTTCTATGGATGACTCTCTGAAGGCTCAGGTAATCCAGACCTTCCTGGTGTAGAATGCAAACAGGATCTTTTCCTCACCTGCTGTTTCCCTGCACTGCTGATGTGAACGAACATGAAAAGAATAAAAGTAGCTTGATTTAAAACTCCAATAGGTGCCTCAGTCTGAGTGTGGCAGTGAGGAAGGAAGAATGTATTCTCTGCCAACTTTTGTGTGTTTCTGGACACAGGAGAGTTCCCTCAGTAGCAAACTTATCTTTGACTGGTGGCGATGGGTAAATAGAGTTCATAGATAACAGATATTTGGAGAGAAAAACAAAAGCAGTTATGGACTGAAAACAATTTTTGTTTGATACACACAAAGGTTCCATTGCCAAATCTTTCTCAGACTCTATAAAAGCATATTAGACGCTATATAATTTGAGTTGAATACAATTAATTCTCCATGAAGAAAAAGGAATTATAATTACTAATATTAATCAAATAATATGACTGGCTTCTTTCAGAAAACAATTGGTGAAATGATTTGAACAAAGTCAGCGACTTTGGAGATCACTTATTATTTCATATTTCCATGTCAGTTATCCTCTAAATAGTCAGATGTTTCCAACATTTAAGTAATAACTAGTATGAGAAGATACTAAGTGGGTAATAATGTGTCTAACTTAATATTTTACAAGGGACAAATTGTGTTTCTTTTTACACAAAGTGGCCCTGGAAAAGTCTGGCATGTATCATATTACCAAGGCCTAAGCGGTTGAGAACATCTCATCAACCAATTATGCTCTATATCAATTAAATTTAACTTTAAACTAAGTTCCCATATAAGTGGTTCTGGCTAGAGATATTCATCTCTGCCATTAGCCCTCATAATGTGCAGTAATGAGATAAAAATGTTAAGCACGCCTCGTTTTCTGACAGGCAATATTTGATTGATTTACTAGTCATTAATTTAGGACATTCTGTTTCAAAATAAAAATAATGGGACAAACCAAATGGTTCTGGATAAGAATTGGAGTAATGCCAAGTAGAAAGTGATTTAGGGGTTCACTATACAGGAATCTTGAAGGGCAAGCTTTATATATAAATACACACATATATATAAAACAATCCTCCAAACTTTATCTTTCTGCAATGGTAAAATAAATGGGTATGGACTTTTCTAAGAATTTCAAAAGTTGTCCCTTTGTCCCTTTGCTCACAAAAACATAACACAAAAATGCCTTCCGCACACCTATATTAATTGCAGTACTATTTACAATAATCAGAATCTGAAAACAGTGCAGACACCCAACAACGGATGAATGACTAAAGAAACTTGCCACGTATACACAATGAAATACTATGCAGCTTTTAGGAGAGATGAAGTCCTAAAATTTTTCTATACATGGCTAGACATCGAAACTATTAAGCCGAGTGAAATAAATCATATTTTGAGAGATAGACACAGAATAGTTTCACTTATCTATGGGATCTATGAAAAATAAAAGACATTATTATAATAATACCCAAAGATAATAGAGATGAGGGCTAGAAGGACTGGCTCACGATATGAAGCTCAACACAAAGAGTGGTTAGTGCAGTTAGAGAAATAACTACACTAACAGCTATCAACATAATGTTAATGAGTGAGAGTAGTAGAATGCCTGTCTTGAATGCAGGCAGGGGTCGGGAGAGGAGGGAGATGGGGCCATTGGTGGTGGGATTGTTTCACAGGTGAAGGGGGGTGTCCATTTTTTTATAACTGACCCCCAAATACAAACATGTTTGTAATCATGGTGCTTATATAAAGATTTTATTAAAAAAAAGGAGAAAATTTAGCAAAATGATTTTTCAGTTTATTAGAGTGGAAAGTTTATTAGAAAACCAAGGAAAGAGATGAGAAATTGTTTCAAACAGGGGACGACTGTTCAGGACTTTGAAATTTGGTGCAAACGTACTTGCAAAACTAAAAGTAGAAAAATCAAACCATTTGCTGTGATTTGTCTTCCTTTTGTAAAACTATAAAATTCACGTTACTTGATAAAAATCTAGCTTTTGGTCTCTGAATGCTCACTAATTGTGACATGGCCTTAGGATTGGACCAGAAGTTTCTTTAGAGTTACATATCATTTTTCTAGCTTGTTAATTAGGGAAACATTTGACCATTTACAGACCCCAGGGTCAATTCACCTAGCAAGTTAGTGAACAAAGTCCTACTGGAATGAAATCCTGTTCATCCATTTCCTTGTGCTCTAGGCTGCCTTCACTTAATAGCCAAAGAGGTGAGTGGTTGCCATGGAGATTACAGGACCCACAAAGTTGAAAGCTTTTATGGACTTTTTATCCAGACCAAGCCCATACGTACACTTGGTATCATTTTAAAGTCAAAGCCGTTGTCTAGCATTGATGCTGAGACAGTTCAGCTACCAGGGGTCCTCAAACTTTTTAAACAGGGGGCCAGTTCACTGTCCCTCAGACCATTGGAGGGTCTGACTATAGTAAAAACAAAACTTATGAACAAATTCTTATGCACACTGCATATATCTTATTTTGCAATGAAGAAACAAAACAGATACAAATACAATATGTGGCCTGCGGGCCATAGTTTGAGGACCACTGATAGCCAGTACCCTGTCTGTCCCATGGAAAGACTAATAGAGAGGACCTTGTCATACCAATGGGAACCCTTTTTATAACCAACTACATCAACTTTCCATTTTAGTTATGGAAACTGCTAATTTCTTCTTTATTCTCTAACTTTGTCATTTTGTGAAAAAATCTATGTGCTATGTTAGTTTTGTGAATTATATTTGTCACTTGTAAAATTTTAGAATTCCCCCGATTCATCCAATTTGTCTTTTTTTAAATATAAATTAATTAGTTTATTGGACATTACAAGATTCAGCTGGTGATTCTAGTTTCTACCAAAGTAACACATCTTGGCTGACTTTTCTTTTTTTTTTGTTATGAAAAAAAAATAAAGAATTTATTCAAGAGACAAAATTGATTAATATAATGAGGTGAACTAACATAACATACTATAGTGACATAACATAACATATAATATAATTTATATAATAATAATACATGTAAGTCAAAGAAAGTCTTTCTGATAATCTACTTAAAATTTTAATGTTTTGTGTTTTGGGGCCATACCAGTGAAGCTCAGGGGTTACTCCTGGCTCTGCACTCAGAAAGCACTCCTGGTGGATTTAGGGGACTATATGCGATACTGGGGATCAAACTAGGGTCTGTCCTGGGTTGGCGGAGTGCAAAGCAAATGCCCTACTGCTGTGCTATTGCTCCAGCTCCTAAAATTTTCATTATTGAAGTACAATTGGAGTGTTTTCAACTTTTACATATTAGCCATAAGCCTCTTGAACATTTATAAGTAGGGTGTTGTGTAACGTTTTTATTTATCTGGGATATATGTCATGCATGCAATTGCTGTTTTATGTGGTCGTTGAATGTTTGTTTTTTTTAAGAAAGTGTGGAATTAGTTTCCGGAGCTGCTGTACCATTCTGCTTTCCCATAAGCATTGTAAAAATAATATAATATTTTTGCATCCTCAAAAGCTTATGATGTCATTAGATTTTTATGCTAGCCATTTGAATAGGTATCTCATTACGGTATTATTAAAGTTTAAATTAGCAGTTCTTTCCTTTTTTTTAAACATGTTTAAATTGCCTCATGTGTGTGTGTTTTGCTATCAATAACTTTATTTTAGGAAACGGATGGTCATATCTGTTACTATTTTCTGATGACGTTGTCTTTTTAACTGCTGCTTCAGTAGTTCTCTTGTCTACATCAGAGCATTATTGAATATGTCGTTCAGATATAATTTATCTCTGTAACTTGTGTTTTAATTTTTCATAACAGGGTATACCACAGATCCAGACTATCACTTTGATGAGGTCCACTTACCAATATTTCCTCTATGGTTATTTTTTTATGGTTAAGTCCAAAATTGTCTAGTTGTAAATTCAAGAGAGTTTTCTATCAATTTTTTTTCTAAGAACCCTTATACTTTTACATTGTACTTTTAGACCTTTGTTGTACTTAGGGTTAATTTGGAATAAGTGAAAATTTTAGGGAGATTACATTATTTTTCTTTGTCTAAATATGTCTAATTTTCCAGAAAAAACTTGTTAAAAGAGAGACTACACTGACATCTTACTGACACCTTAATTTAGCATGTTATGAAATATATCATAGAGGGAACATTAAGGAAAGAGAACCCAAACTATTCTAATTTGTCATATATAAATTTGAATGTAGTAAAAGAAAAATGATAAACCCTGCCAAAGATAGTTTGTGTTTTCATAAAAACAATGGATTCTTTCTACCAGTGTAGAACCATACAGAGAAATTAAAATCAATAGGCCAGTAGCTGAGCTACCTGATTCACATCTCTCTCCTCAAATTATTATATTCAGTTGAACTACTCCTGGGCCCTCCACAGGAATTGTCTTTGACTTTGTATAGGAATTTTTTGCTTTATTGTGTCAAAATCATTGTGAAGATGTTTCGACAGCATTTTTTTTCTATATTTATTTGTACTCAATGTTTACTTTGACCTCTGGGCGTTTATCACCATATTTTCAAGTGTGTATGAGGCTATGAAAATTTGTAGGCTTTCTGTTCCACTTACTCAGGATGGATTTCCTTACTTCTTCTAATGAAATATTCTGGCAATTAGTTTGGGATTGTGTTTCTCATTGCAGTTATGAACAGGCTTATTGGATTTGATTTCATCTTATTTTGGTTAAAAGGCCCACAGATACCCTGGGCCTGGTCTCTAACTAAAATGAGGTCGGTGATATTGTATATGTATTAAGAAATCACTTTCCATACAACTGATTTCAGTTCACTTCCCAGTATCACTGATGGTCCCCAAGTACTGCCAAGAGTAATTCCTGAGCAAAGAGCCTTGAGTAAGCCCTGAGCATTAGCGAGTATATACCTGTTCCCTGCCAAAATCTTTTTGTTATCTTTTCAATCATGGAGTGAAAAAGAAGAGAAGAAATTACTTTACCCATGTTCTGTTGAATATTAGATTTATATAAAAAGTTGAGTGCAGGCTCTTTAGCTACAATCGCATTTTAAGAAAGATATGTGGAGAGCCAGCCTCTGGTTGATTTTGTTTCCTCTTTCTCTACACTCTCTTCTTTAGCTTATCTGTTATTATGTCTGCAAATCTATCTAGCCAAGGATATCCCCTTTGCAAAGGAGTTTCTTCAATTTCTTTTTCCGAGAGATATTATGAAAGAAACAGCGTCAAAATAAACGAATCAATGTAATTTAAATTGACAATGAACATCTAGAACAAAGTTGAGGATGATCATGCTATTCGTAAGCTCATTGCATTCTTACTTAAATTTCTTGCTGGGTCAGTGAAATGGTCTTATAATTACGCTGTGTGTAAACATCTGATGAGCATAATTTTCTTCATTTCTGTAAGCACATTGTCAGTGTAAAGTTATCAAAATTGTGAATTTCAGGACTGGAAAGAGAATACTAGGTGAGGCATTAACTTTGGATGCAGCCAACCTGGATTCCATCTCCAGCATTCCTGAGCATAATTGGGAGTCATTTCCTGCACACAACTAGGAGTGGATCCTGAGCAGAACTTTTTGTAGCCAAAGTAAAAAATTAATAATTTGATACAATTCATCCTTTATGAAGGTTGAAGCTAATGCTTCTCATTTGATCTCTTGGGAATGAGAGTCTGTAGGGATTCTGAAGTAAAGTATAAAGTAGACATGAATATATATCTCAAGAGGCACACAGATAAATGAGTGAAGTCATGGGGAAAATAAGGCCAGGTTTAGAATTCCCTGGATCATAGCCATGGGCCTTCTGAATGCTTGAATGGAAGAAAAGAGCAAGAAAACACATAAACAAGTAGAGATATTTGCTGTCTCAGACAGAATTCTCTCTGGTGTTGCTTTTGGCTCTAGGGACAAATAGACACTCTATTTAAGCCAATTTTGCTCTTCCAGAGTTGGTACTTCACTAATATGATATCACTAGAGGATAAATTCTGATGTTACTTTTTTATACCACTTAACTCATAAGTTAAAACTGAATTCAGATAGTATAATTTATTCAATCGGATCATTTCATAGTACTCTGTAAGAAGAGCTTTAAATTCACGTAAGCCTGGCTTCATCATCCATTTGTGAAGTTAGCCCCAGCATGTTTAAATTTTTTAGGCTAACAACTCCTCACATTAGGATATTGTAGTCTACTTAGTAGAAATTATGTGCGAATTAAATGTGGTTCTACATGTGAAGCATTTAACATTATGCCATGTGCTTGTAAAGTATACATTATTTAAAAAATACTAACATTTTATTTTAGCACTTAATTTTTTAATATTATGAATCTTTCCCCAGACATGATAGATATTATAATGACTAAAATTTATTAGAATGTTAAGTTCATTGTTTGATGTTGTAGAGATATTTAAAAATAATTATCGATATTTTACTTTAACAACTATTCAGAAATTCAACTCAAACAAGATTAAATTTACTTGTGTTTCTTAGATAATACGTTTTCATATAAATCGTCATCTTTGCATCTCTATTGTTATAGAAAGTTCAATATTTTTTGTTTATTTGACTTTATTTTATTGTTTTTATAGTCACATCCTGACTTTGCACTCAGGGATCACTCTTGGGGGGGGTTCATATGTGGTGACAAGATTTGAATAGTCCACTCTCAGAGAAGGCAAGAGCCCTCCTTGCTCTTCTATTTCTCTGACATAAAATTCAATATTAGATACAGTATATTTTCCTATATAAAGTTTCCAAGATTACTGTTTCTGCTTTGGTCACTTAAACTGTCTAATTATTCTTCAATCAATTGGTAATATTCTAAAAATAGTTCTTGTGTTAGCTTTTTTTCTTACTACATATGTCGTAAACTTTTCAGTGACCTGATATATTTTATTTACTTCCAGGTGAATGGATAGGAATAGTCAGACTAATTTTTTTTGTTTAATTTTATAAAATAGCCTATTTATTTGACATCCTCTGCAATGTCCTTCCTTTATTTTGTAGTGTATTATTGGTGTTCAATACTGTAGATCTTTAGGGTTGAGCTTACCACTAACGCCTTCAGTAACAATATTGGAAACCATAGAGTCTAAAAGAAAAAAAAATGGAGACACACAGTGAGATAAAGATAGACAGAGTCTGAGAGAGAGAGAGAGAGAGAGAGAGAGACAGAGACAGAGACAGAGACAGAGAGAGACAGAGACAGAGAGAGACAGAGAGAGACAGAGACAGAGACAGAGAGACAAAGAGAGACAGAGAGACAGAGAGAGAGTCAGAGAGAGAGAAGAAACATGTCTGCCCAAAAGGCATTCAGGGGAAAAGACAGATTAGGTGGGAGACTAGGAACATTGGTGGTTGAAAATGGACACTAGTGAAAGATGTTGTGTTGGGTGCCAGTGCTTCCTTCAGGAAGCTTGACATGAGCACAGCCATTTTAGACTACAGCAGCCATTATGCTGCAAGCCTGTCCTCTAGTTGAACTGTAACTTGAATACATGTCAGATGGCTATAAAACAATGCAGACCACTAAATGCAAACCTGAGAAATTCGCTGATGGCATCTAGGTACTCCCTAATGGGATGTTCTGGACAACTTCAACACAGGAGCTGTTCAGGTTGTACTAGGTACGGGCTAACGTGGAATGTTTGGAAAGAATGTAAAGCATTGCACACATGACCCTCCCTTTGTGATTTCTTACTATATAAGCTTTGTTAGTTCTGAAAATAAATGCCACCTTGATCAGAATTTTTGCCTCGGTGGTCCCTCTTTCTCTCCCATTCTCTTCACAGGTGAAGGCCCTTTCCACGACCCGCTATTAAACTGAGGCCGAGGGCCGGCTCAATGTTGTACATTGTATGACTGAAACTCAATAACAAACAACTTTGTAAATGGAAAAACAAACCCACTTGCATTATGAACAACCTTGTAGCCATGGTGTCACAATGCAAAATCAAAGCCTGGGAGAAAGTTTAAAAAGCTGGTGTGAATACTTTTTAATGCTGAAGGCTCAGAAGTAAACCCTTAGTAGTAGGCCAGGAATAGCTACCACCAAAAGCAAACAAGCAAAATTACAACCCAGACTTTCTCTGTTGTATTCAAGGGATAAAATTTTAATGCTCCGAGTTAGAGGTTTCCAACTATGCTCAGTCCTATCCTTCCTTCTCAAAATTAGTTCCCAGAGCATATTCTTGGAGAATTTGATTCAGAAAACTAGTTGGTTGGTCATAAACCAGTGGAGAGCATAATCTCTCAAAAGCTTGATTTGAATTGTGTCACTTATTTCTAAGTCCTATAAAGAAGCACTCAAATAAATGGAGGAAAATGATGTAAGAAAAATAATTTGAACAAGTTGGGGGGATAGGTAAGCTTTGTCCCCTGTTCCACCCTTGTCTTGTTTTGGTGTTCATTGTGTTTCCTAATTTCCACCTATCTGTTTTTTCTCATTTCTGCTCATCTGTGTTTTCTTCATCTATTTCTTGAACATAATTCTCTTTTCAAGACTACTTTCCTCTCCATTTTTTCTTTTTTTTTTCTTTTTTTTTTTTGGGGGGGGGTCACACCTGGCAGTTCTCAGGGGTTATTCCTGGCTCCAGGCTCAAAAATTGCTCCTGGCAGGCACGGGGGACCATGTGGGACACCGGGATTTGAACCGACGACCTCCTGCATGAAAGGCAAATGCTTTACCTCCATGCTATCTCTCTGGCCCCTTTCCTCTCCATTTTTATGTGTTCTTTTTATTTCTCTGGTCAGCTTCTTTTCCTTCCCATTTATTATATTACACAGGAAATAATTCAAATATAGAAAAATATCAGAAGAAAAACAAAAACAACCACAACACACCATTGTTCTTAAAATATTAATACTTTAACATAAAATTTTAATGAATTTTGAGAAAGTGGAAACGGTTTTTATATAGGGAAAATAGTTTTTCTCACTTCTCTCTGGTAACAAAAATGCTAAAGTTGAACTATTTTCTATTTAGATGTTTTGTTCTGCTGGAATCTCAAATACAAACATACACATATATATGCCTATATTATTTTTTAATATTGCTCAAAACTTTTAGTGCAGTTTATAGCTCGTTATGAAAATTTCCTTTTCAAATTCCATATGATCTTAGACACGTATTTCATATTGTGTTAGACACTTAGATGACTAATCTAGCTTCAGTTATTTTACATTGAATTGATACATCGCAATGGATTTTTGCTCAAATATTCCTCTTTTATATATCATATTTTTCTAAATTTTTTCTATGATAAGCAATGCAATGAAATTTTAAACATATTTTTTATGTACTCTTGGAAGAGTTTTTCTGGGGTAGATAGCATGAATTAAAACTAGATTTCCCAATTGTTTTTTAAAGAATTTGTGGAAATATATACAACCTACAGAATCAAAAATTATTTCTTCATTTGATCTCACCTTTGACGCTGTTGTCAATTTCCTAAATTCTTGCCACTAGGAGAAAAATATTACCTACTTCAAATGTACATTTCCCTATTTTTTTTACTGAGATTAATATTCTCAATATACTTATTATCCCAATGTGAGTCTTTATCTATGAATTGCTCCTTTGTTGTTTTCTCTTTTTGTTTCTGTTGGATCATTTGTCTTTTGTAATTTGTTTGAGGTCTTCAAACAGGACAGTTGTTAATTTTTGTGATGTACATTATAAGTATCTTCTTCCAGATAGTTGCTTGTATGGGCACTTGGTAAATGATGTCTTTTGTTCTATCAAAAATTATGTGATTTGTGCAGTCAAATCTATAAGCCTTTACTTTTATTTCTTAGTTTTTGATAGATTTTTAGGAAATAATTAGCTTATATCTCTAAGAGTTAGATAGGTTATTTTTTTTAATATTTCAATACATACTCCACTTGAGAATTAACTTTGTTCTCACCTATTTTTTGTAATTTTATTGTTCTTTTAAAATTTTTTTTCTCAATAATCTTCTTAAATTTATCTCTCCTATGTTTCCATATTCTTCATTCTTCATTATCCACCTATTAGGATTTTTGTTAAATTATCAAATGTTGCCACTTTGATCTATTTTTAAGACATTTCTAAAATACAGCTATTATGGTTCTTAATTAAAATATTTTTTCTATAGAAAATCAGGGATATCTAATACAGCCGGTGGGGTGCTTGCCTTGCACAAAGCTGACCAGGGTTTGATACCTGGCACTAGATGGTACCCTCAATACTACAGGAGTGATTCTCGAGCGCTACTGAGTGTGGCTCAAAAGCAACAAACACACACATGTATAATATATTTTTTCTGTTCATGAGGAGATAACTTTTTGCCATCATCAGTCCTAACCTGATGAGAAGTTGAAATTTAAAAGACATCTATTATTGCAAGTAACGTTCTTTGCACTTTGGGGGTGCACAAAGGGACCCGGGAATAATCACTCAGAGATACTCTGTCCTTCAGGGAAGGCGTCATAGATCAGTGCTTGGGCCTAGATGCAGAGTTGCTTGAGTTTATAATCCTGGAGCCTGCAGGGCTCAGGCCTTCCCTGGAAGCAATTCTAGTCCTTTGAGCTCTCTCCTTTCATTAAATGGTAGATAAAAGATCCTATGTAGTATTCTTCAATTGCTCAGGGAACACTTAAAGTTCAAAAATTATATGAACTGACCTTTTATAAAGTATGATGAACTGGTTCCAAAATGCATAATTTATTTTAAGACACTTAAATTGGTTTGGGGATCACACCCAGTAGTTTTCAGTGCTTATACTTGCAGTTCAGGGGAATCCTCAAGAGGACCTGGGATGGAGCCAGCAAATTAAGCTCCTGATGCCTTATACTATCCCTCTGGCTCTTTTAATGCCTGATTTAATTCTTGAAATAACTCTATGTAGTATATATTATTCTATTCTATGTAGCACATAACACTATACTAATATATATAGTAAGTAATAAAAAATACTATATAGTATTCCCATTGATACACTCATTTCTAACCCCAAATCTCAATGCATTTCCTGTTCCTTTCACCACTCCACTCAAAAATATGAAACAATCTCCCAATACAAAACATGCATTGGATTTGATTGAAAAAAATTAGAACAGGAAAGCTTGCCTTATTTGCCATTCTGAAAATCTCTTGACATTTTTAACAATGCATGACATTTAAAATCAAAATACAGCAGCAGCTCACTGTCCTGGCCCAAGGCTATACCGAAAAGCAAAACATAAAAGAACTATGGCAGAGACTGATTTTTAAAACACAACAAACGACATAAATCATACTAATCTTTACAAGTTGGTTGATTGGGCACATTGAAGAAACTTGGCATGTTGTGTCTTGGGTAGCTCATTATCCAAATTTAATTTTTAGAAGTAGTCATTGAATGTCTTGTCATTGGCTTAGAGTAATTGTTTTCAACTCATTGTTTGGGATACTGATATAATTTATTCGACAAAGAAGCATAGTCCTCTCCCACTGGACTCCATCTTCACTAAGCTAGATATATTAGTTTTTGTCCCTGTCTTTTCCCAATTGACACTTCAACACAATTTCTTTTATTTTACACTAGTATAGATATCAATTGCCACCAAACAAGAAGGTCTTCTTTGTTCTGAACTTGTTCTTTCTTTCTTTTTTTTTTCAACTCATATCTTTATTTAAGCACCATGATTACAAACATGATTGTGGTTGGGTTTCAGTCCTAATATTTGATGATTGGTATAGGATAAAATCTGTTTCTGTCTCTTTCTTGCTTCTCTAATTGTGTTAGATTATGATGCCTTCATAAACAAATCAACAAAATGGGGTATGGAGAATTTGGGGATGGGTAAATATGTGAACATCTAGATAGCCACACCTAAAGAGGGCATGAAAGCTTTGTGCTGCTCTCCCTCTTTTTTATCTGTCTCTTCCTGTTATGTCTTTTATGATAAATTCATGGCCTACAGAGTAAAAAGCTTCTCTGAGTTCTATGAGCCACTGTTGGCACTTTTTATTTTTTTTGGGGTCATTTCATATAGGGACCAGGGTTTATGTCTGACTTTGATCTCAAGGGTAACTCCTGCTGGTGATTAGGGCTTATATGTGGCCCCCAGGATAGAACAAGGCTGATTACATACAAGGCAATATCCTATATATCTCTCTGGTTTCATAGTTACCAATTAACACAACTTTTAGAGGAGACCATGGGAGCCTTTTATTTAAATTTGTTATGATGTATAGATGTATAGACCCCCAGCCTGGGTTTGTGTTTGGCATCTGAAGTAGTGTGTGTGTGTGTGTGTGTGTGTGTGTGTGTGTGTGTGTGTAGGGAAGGGAATCATAACTATCTTCTTAATTCATAGAACTGAGGCTGACTTAGTTATTGTTGTTAGTACAGTTAAATTCTATAGTGATAACTGGTCTAAACATTGCTTGCTATATGTGGGGAGGGGGACTCGATCCCACAAGAGAAATTGCAACCAGAAATCCTTTTAGCATTAACAGTTTTATGCTCTGAGTTGGTTTTTCTTAAATTCTTCCAAAATAAATACTTTATGTAAATCCTTGACAGCTGATCAATATAATCTCATCTCCCTTAATTCTAACATTTGGAAAAGCTATTTTTGAGATGAATAATAAGGGTTGGAAATGAGGTAGCTAAGTCTGGGTTGAATTTTATTTCCATTACTATTTGTATGTTGACTTCATTAAATCACTTTGCCTATGTTCTTGATGTCTGAAATTGAACATAATTAGACATACCTGTAGACTTGATATAATGAATATGCTATAAAAAGATGTGAATGCTGTATGTGCCGTTAATAATTTATAACTATTGGTACCTACTTTCATATTCTGACAACTGTTAAGTGTGATGCAGATGATTTATCATGGTGAAATATGGTAGGTTCATTGCAATTAAATAATCTCCTTTGAAAACAGTACAAGGATGAAAGCCTAACATGTTAGATGTTAGGTGGCAAAGGAACCTACTTTCAAATAAATTGGATTAAGAATAAGTGGATTAATGATAGATGGATTAAGAACTGAAGGTACTTCTTGCCATTTCCAGCTACATTAACATCTGAAGCAATCTAATTTGTGTAGGGTTAATAAGTTATGAAATCCCATCACCCATAATCACCATTTTACCAATGGTCAGATCCATCATTCCTCTGCAATTCCCTTCAGGAACACCATTCTGACCAAACTTTGGGGATGCCAAAATTTGAACTTATATCACTAGGATATAAGTTTGTGGAGAGAGTATGGGCACCCTCCCCCTGTATCTTCTTTCTTCCAGAAAGCCTGGAATTGAGAACACACTACTAAAATCCACAGTATCAGTAATAGTACTTTGAATTTCTGGACAACTTCATTAGTTTTTTGCTGTCTTCCCTATAGTAAAACACCAGTTTAACAGAATGGACAGTTAACAAGAGTTTACCTTCTACCATTGTACCAATGACGTCATTGGAGATACAACAATTTTCGCAAAGCTACTGTGCTTTATTCTTTTCTGTTTTTCTTTCTTTTTTAAAAAATTTTATTCTCGGAGACCAGAGAGATAGCATAGCAGTAGGGCGTTTGCCTTGCATGCTGCCAACCTGGGAGGGACCTGGTTTGATACCCGGCATTCCATCTATAATCCTCTAGCCTGCCAGGGAACAAAACCAGGGGGTACCCCTGAGAGCTGCTGGGTGTGGCCCGGAAACCAATCAGTCAATAAAGTTTAAAAAAATAAAAATTTTATTCTCTCCCTTGTCCCGTCCTGCAGGACTCTGTTATTCCCTGGTTGTATAGAGGGGTTCCAGCCTGTAAAAAGAATGGGGGGAAAGAAGAGACAGAGATTAAGTAAAGTGTCTTATCAAGGTCTCGCTTTATTGATGGGTACAGGCTCTTTTAAGCACGATTAAAATAGGGGGTGGAGAGGAACAAAAATGGAGCAGCCAGCATCCTGTAATTAAACTTTACATGTTATCTTTACACAGGAACCAATTTTTACCTTAAGACAGTAAAGCTTCAAAGATAATTCAAGCTTCCTGGGATATATGCCTGATAGGAAACTGTGATATTTCTTAGGGCTCTGGGCCAGTCAATGCCTTAGGTTATGTATTCTTGCCACACAGACTGGTTTGTCCTGCTGAATTCCATATCAGGGTTTGATCTCTGGCTGTCTCTGACACCCCCCCTAAAAAACAACCAAAAATATTTATTCTCTTCTTTTTCTTTATAGTTTTCTTTCTACTTATATGAAAACAAATCTATATGGTCAATATATGAACTATGGAATGCATTTTCCTTAAAGTAAAAAAAAAAAAAAGAGAGACAGAAGAAATAAATAATGAGATAAAGCTTATTCCATGATTAGTGTCTAAAAGATGTGCCTACAAATTGTTCTATTTCACTGTGATAGGAAGACAGGCAAAACAAGCAATGGCCAATGAAGATTATTCTAAACAGGAACCAAGCACTACAGCCCATGAGTGGAGAATGGTTCACTGTGGCCCCCAGTGCTTCAAGCACTTAGAACATGAAGTCAATAGGCTTTTAAAGTAGTAAAATGATCATATTACTTCATAAGTCTTTTCCACTGGAGCCGAACAAAGTTTAGAATTCTTAACTGTACATGGTTTCTCAGGCCTTCATTCATGAGTTCATCACTTTGGAACTGAAACTGGTAGAGGAACCCCTGAGTGTCACAGGGTGTGGCCTCCAAAAAGTGGCTCAGTAGAATATTAGTGACTTGTCATAGGTGTGGGCTGTGAACTCTGGAGAAGATCATGGCTTCCCTCGATGTTTTATGACAGGTATTACCTGATCTGGGGAAATCTACATTTTTAATAATGCTTCCTGATAAATATCATTTCCATAAGATTTTTGGAAGCCCTCCGGGATACACACACACACACACACACACACACACACACACACACAATTTTGATTTGATGAAGTCAGGGGATCAGGTTGTCTTCAGATCATACTTTCAGGGTCTGTGCTCAATTCTCTAAACTCTACCTTTTTCTCTCCTGAAATAAACTAAAAGATGGAAAGTGGTCCCCAAGAGGACCCAAGTGGTCTACCCAAGAGGAGCACCCAAACTGGTCCCCAAGAGCACACAATTTATAAATGTACATTGACATCTAGCCTTGAACATAGCAATATTTATGCATGTGTTCCCCTTTTTTTAAAAAAAATCTGGTTGCCATTTTTTATTTATTTATTTATTTATTTATTTATTTATTTATTATTTTTATTTTTAGCAAAGGCCTCCATTAGTACTTGTTACCACTTATAGGAGAAAGAAAAAATAATATCTGAACAGGAGTTCAAGGCTGGACAACCAAAAATGTCAGTTTAGATTCACAGCAGCTGCTCAGGTGGCTGTAATATTTCAACTTGGGTAGAGAATTGTGGAGTATGTGGGGCATACTGTGTGTTTATAACATGTGATTTTTGGGTTATTTTTAAGTTTTATGTGTATTGGATGATTTGGTAGGTTGCTTTTGGTTCTGGTTATACTAAAGATACACTGAAAACAACCATGGCAATGTTAATGAGTGAGAGAAGTAGAATGCCTATTGCCTATACAGGCAGAGTATGGATGGAGGGAGATGAGGAACATGGTGGTAGGAATGTTGCACTGGTGAAGGGAGGAGGTGTTCTTTTGTGACTGAAACCCAACTACAGTCATGTTTGTAATCACGATGTTTAAATAAAGATATGATAAAAAATTATTCTATATAAATTGGTGGTAACTTCCTTCAGTTTTTTCTCTTTCCACTTCTAAAGTTTGTATATGAAAGCTTGATTCTCAGATCGTGTGTGTGAGCACACTTCACTTCTGTTTATGTAAATTCTTTAGATGTCTGGAAAGAGTATGCTATAGTAACCAATGCAGATAGTTTTTTTTTTTTTTTAAGAAAAATAAAGGTCTGTTAAAATAAATGGACACGTTTCCTTCAATGTTGGAAGCTCTCTTGGAGCGTGTGAGTGCCAGTAGAAGCTGCATTTGTCTCCACAAAGTAAATTGAATATGTTTAATCAGATTACTTCAGAGAGATGCACCATTGGTAAAATGCAGTAGGAAGTGACCTTAGGTCAGACTTCCTGTTTGCTTGCTAATGGTTGCTTTTGTGACTTTTTTTAAGGGAAAGGTAAAAAGCAATTGATTTTGGTATACGTTTGCCAATCTTCATTCCCCACAATGGAGAACTTTGCTAAGTAGAGGGGAAAAAAGAAACAAGAGCAGAATTAAAGGGAAAGGTAGAGACATGTTTTAACTATAGAGAAAAATCTTGAGGAACTGCACTGATGAAAAAGATCAGGGTCAGTTTCTTGTTGAAAAATATATTTTATTAGGTTTTTGCAAAGGATAAATAGTACAGTTTCCTAAGGAGATACTCAATATGCATATGCAGTTAGTGCATAGAGAACAAGAAAAATTAGATTTATAATTATAGAACATGAAAAGAGGCACTTAGAGGACATCTGATCTTTCTTTGCAAATAAAGGTTAGGTGGGCCCAGGTAAAGTGATCACAATTAAAGATTTTTGGTAATTTAGAGAAGATTTACAGAAAAAACAATCCCCAGTATATAGTGGAAAAGATCTTCCTATTTCAGAGTCAGGGGCTAAGGACGTCCTAGAGAAAGCAGTGAAGATCCATTGAGTTGATTTTTCCACCTCAAGGGGAGTTTACAACTAATACAGCTGGAATAGGTATAATATTCTCAATTGAAGCATAGTTATGATGTCAAAAAATCATTTAATGTAGCCAATTATTTGTTTTCAAGATAATTTTCTACTACCGGAACCAATTAGAAAAGGCATACAGGAGGCTCAAAGTGCATCTTGCTCTTTTCAGAGCAGAGGAAAGAGAGAGATACATAAAATTCTCTCAGTGAAACCAGTTCTCCCCAACTTTGCGTTGGTTTTGATGGACTATAGCTCTAATCCTAACAGGCTACTCCAAGCACCACATGGGCCAGCAGGTAGAAATAGCTGTTGCTGGACAGGATGCAGCAGGGACAGCAGTCAACAGGGGAAGAACATTTTATTTCCAGAACTGAATTAAATTCTTCTCTGTGTGGAAGTTTCTTCCACAAGTGATACCCAGAAGTTGAGTTTCTTTCCCGCTGGGTTTATTATAGCTATTTAAGAACTATTCATAGTTTCCTGTCCTGTAACTCTACTTTAACTGTGGGTCAGTTCTGCCACTTGGAATTCTAGAAAGACCTTGATTATTACTTTCTAGAATCTTTCTCTTGGGCCCCAACATGTCTGTTGTGGTCATTATTTCTGTTTCTCACCGAGTTGCAGCCACAAGGTGATTGCCCTTTCTTTCCTCAGACCTGTGCATCTTTTAACCATAGTGCGTGTGCCCAAGCTACTTTCTCTTTCTTCTTTGGCCACATCTCATGTTTACACTTCAGCTTAAATTATTCATGGATGCTCATGCTAAAATCTCTATAAGTACCCTGTTATTTCTACTCACTTATGTCTGGTATTGATGATGAAATTATTATCTCATAAAACATAATTATTTGGCCTGTTCAAACATATATAAGTTGGGCCGGGCGGTGGCGCTGGAGCTAAGGTGCCTGCCTTGCCTGCGCACGGACCGCGGTTCGATCCCCCGGCGTCCCATATGGTCCCCCAAGAAGCCAGGAGCAACTTCTGAGCGCATAGCCAGGAGTAACCCCTGAGCGTCACAGGGTGTGGCCCAAAAACCAAAAAAAAAAAAAAAAAAAAAACATATATAAGTTGATGCCATATGCTGTTTAAATAGCTTGTAAACTATAAGGTTAAATTTAAAAACTGCAGGTAAATAAAATAACTGTAGGTTATACACTTAACTATAGAATTGATACTTAAATTATATAAACTATAGATGACTTTTATATAATTTTGTTGGACAAAGCAATACTATGAATTGCTCAAATCTAGTTTACTTTTCAAAGTGAAGAGGGTTTTGCTCAAAGGAACCATTGTGGTGGTTTGGCTACAGTTGATAAATTGCCTGTCTTGCTTATGGCCAACATGGGTTTAATCCTTACCATTCCATATGGGTCATCTCCTGAGCCAACCAGGAGTGATTCCTGACTGCAGAGCCAGGAGTACCCATTTAGCATAGTCTCTATGGCCCTTAAAATTAAATAAGTAAATAAAATTAAAGGAATTACTATATCAGGACAGCAGACATACTGTCTTGAGAGCATAGTTCTGTGGCCAGGAAAATATGATTGGATTCTGGGGCAGGGGGAAGGAGATTTGCTCTTTTAATATTTCTTCCTAGGTCCATTCACTGCAGCAAACTGAATACTTGATCTGGGAGGAAGGAGGACATGATAAGCTAGATTGCCATGCAGAAATGTTTTTGTTCTATTTTAGGGTGAAGGCTTTCAAGAGGATAAAAAAAACCTCTAAAAATAGTTGCTTACTCCAGTGCTTTTCTTAAGGGTATTGCTGCCTCAAAACTTTTCTTTTGTCTCCTTTCATTTAAGCCAGCATTGCTAGTTCTGCCACTATTTTCCAAATTATCTATGTATTACTTTAAAATTTTCCAAAGTTGATTGACTAAGTTTTACAAACTAGGTAAAAATTATCATTTGAGTTATTGTGTTGAATGCAAAATTGTATAGATTTTGCGTGAAGCACTCTTGTGTTTAATTCTAAGACCTGTTATGTTCGCATCCATATATATCATTAGTTTTTAAATTTTTTGACTTCTACTCAGAGTAGAAATATATTTGTATCGTAATATCTTTATATATTTCTATAGCTGATTTTAAATAATGCATGGATTCATCCTATGGAAAAAGAAAGGGCTCAACAATCTAATGTCTGAATTAGGAAAACTAGAAATAATAATATTAAATAAATCTCAAGCCAATTAAAAATCAGGAGGTAATAAAATATAGAGTGAGATAATGATATGGAAAAGAAGAAAACAATACAAGAAGATTTTTTAAAAGATTGATAAACCCTGAGAGTCAACAAGAATTAAAAAAAGAAAAAAATATTGAATGGATCAGAGATTATAAAGGAGAAATTATAGTATTTCAGAATACAAAATTTACAGGAGATTATTATAAACAACTTAATGCTACTAAGTTCAAAAACCTACAAGACAAGTCCTAAAAGGCATTCACATGAACATTTAGTGGAAATAAAAAATGGTCAGATCTGAATATCAAACCCAAAGTCAACGACAACAGAATCTATATCTAATCTACAGCAAGCCGTACAAGTGAGGACCAGTTATACTAGTATTCTGGGGCATAAAGGAGGGAGATATGGGATGCCCGCTGGGAACAGGGGTGGAAGGAGGACATCACTGATGGTGGAAATGCCCCTGATTCATTGTCACTATGTACCACTATATACCTTAAATATCACTGTGAAAGATTTGTAATTCACTTTGGCCACAATAAAATTAAAAAAATAAAAGAACCTAAAAGAAATAAAAAAAAATCCTTAGAATCCTAGGAACTTCCAAGATATAACCAAGAGAAAACAGAAGCCTTAAATAAATCAGTCTTGGGTAAAGAAGTTAAAATAGTAATTAAATTTCTCCCCAAGAGCAAAAGCTTCGGTACAGACAGATTTACTAGTGAGTTCTCAAAAAATTTAAGGAGATTTTAATGCCTGCATTCTTCAAGGTCTTCCAAAAGCACACTGATTGATACCTAAGACAAACAAAAACAATACAAAAAAGAAAATTATAGGTTATTACCCCTGATTAAAACTGATGTAAAGATCCTTAAGAAGAAAACCCTAGAAATCTGAATTTAGCAATGTATCAAAAGGAGAATACACCGTATTCAAGTGGAATTAATCCCAAGAATGCAAGAATGATTCAATATCTCTAAATCAGTAAGTGTAAATAGCATATCAAAACAAAAAGAAATATAAAATATGTGCACATGCCAATTGGTGCAGAAGAAGGCTTTGATGAGATCCAACACCCATTCATGATTTATAAAAACAACTCTGAAATCTAGGGAAAGAAGAAAAGCACCTCAATTTTAGTGTATTAATCAGTTTGTAATAGGAATAGTAATATAATTCCAACGTTTTCTTAAATTGTTATTTAGATGAATACGATGAATAAAGGCTGATGTGAAATGGATGCTATTTGTTATAAAATAATATATGATTTGGCACTAAGTTTCAAAAGAGTTCATATTCTTTTTTGTTTACTTATTCTTGTTTTTTTTTTTGTTTTTGGAGAGTTTATACCTGTTGATGCTCAGGTGTTCTTCCTGTCTCTGCACTCAAGAATCACTCTTTGCAGTGCTCAGGGGACCCTATCAGTGGTCCTCAAACTATGGCCCCGCGGGCCACATACTGTATTTGTATCTGTTTTGTTTCTTCATTGCAAAATAAGATATATGCAGTGTGCATAAGAATTCGTTCATAAGTTTTGTTTTTACTCTACTCAGACCCTCCAATGGTCTGAGGGACAGTGAACTGGCCCCCTGTTTAAAAAGTTTGAGGACCCCTGCTAGGATGACCGTGTGCAAAGCAAGTACAAAGCAAAGTGCCTTATCTGCTTTCTCAAACCCAGGAGTTTATATTCCGATAGAAACCAAATGATCCTCAGATGCTAGAATAGAACTGTTTTCATTGATTTTTTTTTTTTTGGTTTTGGGGCCACACCTGGTGACACTCAGGGGTTACTCCTGGCTATGGACCCAGAAATTGCTCCTTATATGGGACGCCAGGGGATTGAACCACGGTCAGTCCTAGGCTAGTTTGGGCAAGGTAGATGCCTTACCACTTTTGCCACTGCTCCAGTCCCAGTTTTCCATTGATTCTTACATTTACTATTGTATACAACATGATCTTTCACAATCGGGAAACTTAGAATATACTAAGATTATTTTTCTTATTTACCACAAGTGGGTAATATTATTCTATGGCTATCATTCTCCCTCTGACTCATTTCACTCAGCATGATACTCTCTATATTCATTCACATTTAAGAAAATTTCATGATTTCATTTTTCTTAACATCTATATAATATTCTATTGCATAGATGTACCACAAAGCCAGTAGGGTAATAATATCCAGGGACAATAGAGACAAGGTCCAGGAGAGCCAGTTCATGGTAGGAAGCTTGCCACAAATAGTGGAGAAGTGTAGTTAGTGTAGAGAAAGGTCTACTATTGCAATGGTAGTTGGAACTGATCACTCTGGACAAGAACTGGGTGCTGAAAGGAGATAAAATTATTATGATAGAACATCTTCATTAACAATAGTGTAAACCACAGTGTCTAAAAAAATGCATGGTGAGAGAAAAAGAGAGCTAGAGAGAAAAGAAGAAGACAATGAAGAAGAAGAAGGAGAAGACTAAGAAGAAGAAGAAGAAGAAGGAGGAGAAGGAGGAGGAGAAGGAGAAGAAGATGACGATGAAGAAGAAGGAGAAGGAGGAGAAGGAGGAGGAGAAGGAGAAGGAGGAGAAGAAGAAGATGATGAAGAAGAAAGAGAAGAAGGAGGAGAAGGAGGAGGAGGAGGAGAAGAAGAAGGAGGAGGAGAAAGAGAAGGAGGAGGAGAAAGAGAAGGAGGAGGAAAAGGAGAAGACAAGGAAGAAGAAGAAGAAGGAGAAAGAGAAGGAGAAGGAGAAGGAGGAGGAGGAGGAGAAGAAGAAGGAGGAGGAGACAAAGAAGAAGAGCAGAAGAACAGAAGAAAAGAAGATGAAGAAGAAGGAGGAGGAGGAGAAGAAGAAGAAGAAGAAGGAGGAGGAGGAGAAGATGAAAAGAGAAGGAGAAGGAGAAGAAGAAGGAGAAGATGAAAAAGAGCAGAAGAAGAAAAGAAGATGATGATGAAGAAGGAGAAGGAGAAGAGGAAGAAGAACAGAAGAACAGAAGAAGAGAAGATGATGATGAAGAAGAAGGAGGAGAAGAAGAAGAAGAAGAAAGAGAAGGAGAAGACAAAGAAGAAGAGCAGAAGAAGAGGAACAGAAGAAGAGAAGAAGAAGATGATGATGATGATGATGATGATGAAGAAGAAGAACAACAACAACAACAACAACAACAACAATAACAACTAACCCAGAAAGAATCAGGCAGGGTGGAGGGTGGGAGAAACTGGAGACATTGGTGTAAGTTCTAAAACATCAGAGGAAGGATTATTGCTAGTGAAGAAATCATGCATTTTAACAAAAAAAGATTAGAATACTATGATATTGGAGCACAATAAAAGAAGGGTCTTGGATAAAAGTTGTATTAGCCAGGGTCAGAGAAATCATACAGTGGGTAGGGAACTTGCCTCGCACACAACCAAACCAGCTTTTATTGTGCCAGGAGTGATTCCTGAGTGCAGAGCTAGGAGTAACCATAAGCACCACCAGGCATGACCCAACTCTCCCTGTCCTCCCCACAAAATAATATTAGCTTATTTAAATAAATCAGATTATTTTTTGGTAAAAGCAATAATATAGGAAGAGACATATAAATTGTGTTTTGTTTTAGTTTAGAATATTTCACAGTCTATATTACATTATAAATATTTAAAAGCCCTACCCTATAACACAGTGATCATGTGAGCTCACTTCAGAAATGGTAGGACCAAAAATAAATAAAATGTATATATTGTCCGACTATTCTTTCCAATAATGCTAATTTAATAACAATTTCACCTTCTGAGCAACTCCAACAAAGTACTAGGAAATAGATATAGGGATGTATTAAAATTTGAGGAATGCATTAACGTTGGTGAATAGGAAAGAATAGCAAAATATATGAGCAATAGCTGTGATGTGCACCCAAAGACACATTTGGCTTTGTAAATCCAGTAGACTGAATCCAGGTGTAGATTTTCCTCTGGTCAGTGGAATAATACTGGCTGAAAAACACATCTGAAAAACATGCATCTAAAACGGCCAAATAAAATTCACAAACACATGAAACTAAGTCAGTATGGTTTGGAGATAATTACCCAAAAACATAGAGAGTGAAACAGATGGTATTGATGTATATGATTGGCCAACAGATAGACCCCTAAAGACACAAGCAAGGTTAATAGAAGAAGCAAGGCAGTATCATTTATGTCATAAGAATTATACTTAGATTCAAGTAAGCTGTTGGCATAACATAGACATATCATAATGTATGAGTAACCTAAGAAATAAGAGGAGTGCTCTATTTCAAATAGGTTTTAGAGGAAAGAGCAAAGATCAAGGACCTGCTAGGTTATCAACTCTTATTCTTAACCTTGCCCAGAAAAACTCTAAGATCCAAGTGGACTTAAAGCACATATCAAATACAGAGTATTTAGAACTGAAAAACATGTGCCCTTAGGATAGATATTACTCAATGTTACAATTTTTAAGCATTTATAGTGAGGGCTCAGAAAGATTGAAAACTTATCCAAGCCAGAAAAGAGAGCATTTAAGACTCCCAAAGGCATATTTTGTAAAAAGCAAGCATAACCTCTGATTGCCTTCAAAATATTTCCCCACAGCCTCCTAATGTTGAACCCTTGTTAGGTTGGTTATCATCCAAAGAGTAACAGATCTGACTTTTCTTTAATGAGGTGTATTTTAATTTATAATAAACAAACTTCAATGGACTTTGGACTTTTTAAAAGAGCAAGCAAACAAAAAACCGATAGGTGGGAAGAACTACAACATAGAGCTTAAATCTTTTTCATTGATTTCACCCATTTTCTTGAACTTGAATTGGCTCTATATGATGAATATTCCACATTCCCTTGCAAATATGGGCTATTATTACACTTTCATTGGGGTACTACTTTGGAGCTTGTCTGAGCACCAAGAACAGCTGGAACATAAGGCTATTTTATAAAGCCACAATTTATAGATATTAAGTCCCTGCAAATGTAGACTGTCCATGGGAGATGGAGAAACAAGACTTGCTTTCACTCAACAAGCCTAGCAACTGAGATGTTTGCCAAGGTACAGGGTACAGAGGTTGTAGCTGAGAACACAGAAACCGGAGTTTCTGAGATAACTGGAAGGTCTAGGGTTTGATAGGTGCAGTTTTTATGAGGAGAAAATTCTAGAGACCTACAGGATAATGCCAGGAAGGATAGGAAGAAATTTGACCAGGAATCGGATCAACCTGACAGCTCCTGACCCAGATTTATCCTCCAGATGTGTGGTGGTAGAACAGAAATATAGAATTAGTGCTACTAATTGCAAAATATTTCTAGGGGTAGCTGGGAGTGTGAATCTTACTAGTCTGTAGTTTGTGGGTCATTTATCTTCCATACATCTGGAGGATAAATAAAAACATCAAGAAGTTAGTTGGACACAGCTCCTTCTGAATGCTGTAGGGGAAAGTTTTCCCTTTTCTGCTGTGTTCTGACCTGTTCTTTCCTCAGTTTCTGACTTCTTTACTCCAGCCTATGCCTTCATGGCTTACTCCCTGGGTCTCTTTTTCCTCCTTTTAGAATTGCAACTGCCAGACTGAGATAGAGGCTTACACAACTTCAATGTGTCCCCTCTGTCTACAAGGACTTATTTCTAAATAAGTTTACAATCTGGGTGCTACAAATTAGTACTTCAGCATAAGTTGGTATTGGGAGGCATATTTCTGTCCCAAACAGATGCATTTCTCAGAATTATCATATCCTGGGGGCTTAGGGTAATAGTACATCAGCTAGAGTGCTTGCCTTGCACACAGCTAACCCAACTTTGATCCTCGGATGGTTCCACAAGCTCCACAGGTAGAGATCTCTGAGCACTGTTTGGTATTCCCCTCAAAAACAAAATCAAACCAAACCAGAGTTTTAAACTGACCACATTCAAGTGTAAGAGCAAATCTTGGATGATAATAGTTTGAAAATTACTTAGTTGAAAGCCAAAAAAAATAATTCACAACTCTTCATGGAAATTAAAATAGCATCCAAATATAAAGTATATGTATAGCTTCTACTCAAATGCAACATATTATGCAAATAATCAGGAAAATATAGACCATAAGTGGGAAAATGAAAGCAATCAGTGGAAATATACCCTTAATAGAAATTTACTAATTAGTAGATATGGTTCTGAAAGCATCTATTATAAATAAGCCCACAGATTTAGGAGAACATTTGAGTGTAATAAGAGGAAAAGAAAAAAGAATACTAATGAAGCATTAAGAGATAAGGGTAATAGCTGCAATAAAAATACACTGGATAAGATTAACTGTAGATTAGACATACAGATAAACAATGAGATTGAAGACATTTCTATCACAGTTATCAAACTACAATAAAATGTTTTAAAAATATGAAAAATGAACAGCATAACTGAGTGCGTTATGGGTTAGTACCAAGAAACCTAACATACCTAAAATGGAAATCGGGTTAAGGTGTAGCAGAGGAAGAGTATTTGAAAAAAATAATAACTGATGCTGTTTCTCTAAAACTGTGACAGATCCAAGAAGCTCAAAATCTCAAGTACGTCACAAATAAACCAAATCAAATGAACAATAATTAGATTTTCAGATTATCTTTAGATGTCCAAAGTAAAAGAGATAGTCTATGTAGCTAAATCAGTTTAAGAATTGGTTTGGGCTGCAAATCAGAATGTCTTTTGCCTAAAAGAAAGAGGGATAACATAAAGTGCTAAAGGACGAGAGAATCCTTCTGTCCATTTAGAACACTTTATTACAGGAACAGATTTTAAAACCAAAACGTAGGGAATCCAAAGCCTTAGCCATTGACACATTGATAAAGGTTGAGTGTCTTTAGCAGCCTGGTAGCAGTGAAAATGCAAGAACTGTATACCACCAGCAAAAACAGATATTAAAAATTATGACTGTGTTGCTTAGATACAGTAAATAGCCTTCACTCTAAGAAGTACAAAAATGATTAAGAAACAGGATAATAAACATGATGAAAATTTGCATCTGCACAAAAGAATGAAAGCCTCAAATTGTAACTTGGTGCATAAATACCAAGTACACTTTTTCTCATTTTGCTCTATTTAAATAATTATCATGCATTGAAAGAAAAACTTCTAAAATAATTTACAGTGGTGTTTATAGCATTAAAGTTAATTGTATGAGTATAGATACTCACAACAATAGCACAAATAATGTAAGTGCATTATTATAAGGCTTTTATAATAAATTCAAAGATTCAAAATGATATATAATGTGTGCAGTTTATGATTGGTGTAAATTCTAAACTTTAGAATTTAGAACTTTAGAATCTAAAAGAACAACAGAAGTCAATTAAATATAATTAGTCAATCATTAAGTTAACAGAGAATTATAAAATAACTCAAAGGGGATAGGAAAAGTAGAACATTGTACAGTTGGAAAAAGTCAAAACTAAAAACAATATGGTAGATTTCAATTTAACCATCTTACCAAGTAAATTCAACACATAAAATCCCAAACATCATCATTACAACAGTCCAAGTCATCAGAATAGATTTAAAAGTGAGATTTATCTACACTCTGCCTATGAAAATTATTCTGATTGGTTAAAAGTAAAACTATTGGTTAAATGTAAAACTATATTTCTTGCAAGCACCCATGAAAGAAAGCTGAAGTTAACTATGTAAATAAGTCGAAATAATGTTAAAAATTAAAAATAAGGGGCCAGAGTGATAGCACAATGGCATGGTGTTTGCTTTGCATGATGCTGACCTGGGATGGACCTGGGTTCTATTCCTGACCATCCCATATGATCCCCCGAGCCTGCCAGGAGAGATTTCTAAACACAAAGCCAGGAGTAACCCCGGAGTGCTCCTGGGCATGGCCCCAAAACAAAAACAACCAAGCAAACAAAAAATTAAAAATAATGCCATAAAAGGATCAGTTTCTTTAAAAGATATAACAAACCCAAAAGAACAGAGCTTCAAATTGGGTGATGCAAAATTACTAAGATCTAAAAGAAAAAGAGACATTTTATATTTGGGGACAAGATTGTTTATTTTGCAATCAATAAAAAGAAGTCAACAAAGAAAATCAAGAATAGTAAAGATGTAAACAACACTAGCAACCAAATGAATGCAGTTCACATTTATAGATAATTTTACTCAATTACAGAACACATATTTTTAAAAATCAGCTTTACGCAAATGTATTTTTGATATTAATAAATCCACTGCAGATTTCTGTTCAAATAGCTAGATTTTTTAATCTGCATTCTTTTAACTTCCATTACTTAACTTGCATTAAGTTGAAATTATTTTAGACAATATGCACTTTTATATTCAATCTTAATATCTTTATCTCTCTTTGGGATATATTTTTTTATTTATACAATGGATCATTTATTTTATTATTATTTATTTATTATTGATTATAATTAGTTTCGATTTAGTTCTTTGTCCTTTGAACTACCTATAACCTGCTACAGAACTAAAGTTACTAAACCAATACTTTATCAAAGAAAGACAAGAAACTAGACATTGCAGAGCTTAAAGAAAATAAATGCATATTAGGAACTTAAAGTGTTTTTTTTCCTTTGACCAAAGCACCTGAGGAAAATTTGATGAAAGACAATTGTTGAGTTTCTATTCAAGGAGTTGAATCTAGTTGAGACCTTCCAGTCCATTTCTGGTCAATAATTGGATGATCAGGGACTTCCATAGTGGCCCTTCTTGGGATTTCTTCTTTCTGTCTGAAAGAATGACTGATCTGAAATGTGATGGGAAGTCAGAATAGTGTTTTGACTGTCTTGGTGAGTTGAAACAGGGAGGCTAAATATGAATAGTATTTAGAATATTTGCCTTCCCTTTCTCCAAATGTTGACTTGAATTCTTAGGGGAGCATTAGGACTGTAGAAGGAGAATTTGTGAGAGAAAATTGTGAAAGATCATGGGCATATCAATCAAGAGTTGTGAACAGTTCTTATATTTGCCTCTTACATCCATTTACTAATTTTCTATTATACTTCCAGTTTTCTCTTATCAGCAAGAAACTCTCTTCTATTTTAAGCCAAAAGTTTAAGTGAGGGATTCATCTTTCTAGCCCTAAACCTTCTACTAGAAAATAATTCAGATCTCATTGTGTGAACACATATGTTCTTGGCTCAGGTGTGAACATACTGATGAAAGAGACCCTCTCAGCCCCTTTTTTGAATGTCTGTGATAGATACTGTGGCCTGTGACACCAACTGTGTGTATGCCTGGGGCTGAAGCAGAGAGAAGAACAACAGCTGAGCCATGGAATGAATGAGCCAGATTAAAGTCTGATGGCCTCAGCAATCTCTTGAACCCAACGATGCTTTATTCACTTTTTCACACAGAAAAGCCATGATAAATGATGACTCAATGCAGCCATGGGAGAGAATATCCGCCCACATTAGCAACTTTTAGTAAGGGATCAAAATACGTTTGACGAGCTATGTAAAAATTCTCTTGGCACTCTGAGACTGTTGGGGGCGGGGAGCTAAAATCTCATGGACTCACATGGACTAAGACCTCAGCTTGAGATTTGTGCCCAATGGCAGATGAGTTGTCACATTTAAAACATATCAACCATAAGGGGAGATCCACAGGCTTCATGGCTGGAAAAGACATCTCAAGGAGTCAGAATAGCAGAAAAATAGAGACCAGCAATAGGGAAATAGATTTATCACTTGTATCTGACCCTAGTGCTTTTCTGACCTTGTTTTCTTTCTGTAATCCCAATGTTTTACAAGCTGACCTTCTGGTCTTATGTCATGTGTTTTCTGTTTGTGAAATTTTTACACGTGAAGCTCTTGGACTATAATAAGAGCTCCTGGGGGCAGATAGTTGAGAAATGCTGCATTATGATGCCAGTCAGCAATTTAGTCTGGCTGATGTCTTTAGGGATAAAGGATAGAGCATAGAGAGAAGAGAAGCTGTTTTGCTCTTGTTTCAATTAATACTAATGTCCAAATCATGCTGCTTACCATACAAAATGGCTTCTAACTTGTCCATCCCCACAAGTAGGTCTTTGCTCCATGGCTTTGCTGCTTCCTCTGCTCTTTTTGTCTATTGTCATTCTTGCCTGACCTATTACCAACAGAAACTCTGGTCAATTCCATTTTCTACTTCCTACTCATAAACTGTAGCCCAATGGGAATCTTCCATTATTTTTACTGCATTTGTGAATTCTTATCAATTTAGTTTATAAGTTCATTGAGGAGCAGAGGTGGGACCATTTAGTTCCTCCTTCCTGTTTCTGATGTGCCTGGCATGGTCTGTATAATACACGGACAGCAAACAGAATGCGATGGTTGGTGGATGGGATCCAAGAATATCAGTTGGGCCGGGTGGTGGCGCTAAAGGTAAGGTGCCTGCCTTGCCTGCGCTAGCCTTGGACGGACCGCGGTTCGATCCCCCGGTGTCCCATATGGTCCCCCAAGCCAGGAGCAACTTCTGAGCACATAGCCAGGAGTTACCCCTGAGCATTACCGGGTGTGGCCCAAAAACCAAAAAAAAAAAAAAAAAAAAAAAAAAAGAATATTAGTTATTGCTATTCTTCAGTTCTGGATATTCTAAGGAAGGCCTGCATCAGGCCATAAGCACAGATGTCATAGCATCTTAAGAGAGATTTGTGAAGAATTATATTGATCACTTCTCAAAGACAAGTATCTTTGCAATCATTATCCCAGGATGTCCAGGCCAGGACTCCAGAGCTTCCTATCACCATCACTGGCTGTCAGAGGTTTAGACCAGTAGTAAGGACTGATAGGAATCCAGGGGCTTTCTTATACAGTATGCAATAGACCAGAGATTTTTCCAGGTAAGGAGAAATCTTGGTTTCGTTTTTGTCCCCAATTGGCAAAGATATTATGGCCTCCCAACAATCTTGCTATTGATTTAGTCACATAACCTGCTGAATAAAGTAGCCATGCTTTATTCACTTTTTCACATGGAAAAGCCATGATCCTGTTTCTCTCCAGCATTATGTTTTGTTACATTCCAGAACAGGCTAGAAAGAGCTGGTGGTTGGGAGAGAAAGTTCTGATCCTACAAATGCTCTGCCTTTCATCTTAGAATCAGGGGTGCATTTATACACCTAGATCAGAATCTGTGCTTTTTCTTTTGTGCAAGACCTGAACTAGCCTCTTATGTTTCTGATGGTAAACAAGAACATTCAAAGACTTAATCACCTGAAGCCTCCAAGGAGAGCCAACTGACACTTTGATGGATAAGAATAACTTGGAAGAATTTTCCAAATTAAGTGGCTTGGATAACTAGTTCCGTAGGAGGCTGATGACAGCTATGGGACCAAGGGTTGCTGTGATCAAATAGGTTATGGAATCTTGGGAGGTTCTTACATAACACTTCCGAGTGCCTTTAATTTGTTGATGTGCCTTATAAATTTTGATTTTCAGAGCGGTGGGTAGAGATTATACTGTTGCCAAATTTTGTTGGCAATACAATCCTATGCATAGAGATAACCAGGTCGCACCTTACTAAAATGAACATGTATATAATGTTCTAGATGTAGATGTCTTATATCTAAAGAGGTAAGGAGGGACATAGTTCTCTGTCTAATAAAGAGTTTAAAGTTGTCTTACTGGGTTGTCAATGAACAGCCACATTTGAATAAAAATTCATATATTCCTATCTTTACTCAGTAGCAATTTATGGGGGAGTCACTCATCATATGGGGTTAAATTTTTTTCTTTAGTCCCTTACTAATTTTTCCATGTAGTAGATACCACATCATAGTGTTTTCCCCTGATTTATATATATATATATGTTTCAATGTAGTAACATATATATATGTTATATATATATATGTACATATATATGTTTATATATATTTATATATTCCACAATGCTGGCAAAGAGAAATGGAAATCTTTAAGTAAAAAATAACTTTACCTGTATTTTTATGATCTTCTTGGGAAATCATATAAGAATAGCACAGGGTGAATTTATTAAAATGCAATATATTTATTCTTAGCACCATGCTCAAATTATTTTTATAACTTTATGAGATAATATCACTTCAGTTTATAGACTTTAATTAGTACAATGTATATAGGTTAAAGAACCTTTAAAAATAACTGGAGTGTTCCCAACTCTCTCCAACACCTAGCATGGAAAACACATTTCTGGAGCACAGTTTTCTAAATGAGAAAGAAGTAAATTTGAGCTTTACCCATACTAAAAGGTATGACTCAATTTCTTAGATAATATTTTTAAGTTTCCTTTACAAGGGTGATTGACAGCTAGATTTGTTAACATAAAAGGCATGCTCCCTGGTTAATGTTTTCTTGAAATAAAATTATTTAGAAAGCACGTTTGACACAAAACCTTTGTTATTTATATATATCTTACCTTCATCTATTATTGTTATTATTATTTTTATTTACCTAGCTATTTTGGTCGATTTCTCAGTTTGGATGGGATTATTGAAATTGTTGTCCCCAATTATTCTTATTTTTTTTTCTCTTCCTTTCTTTTCTTTCGTTATGTGCTACGCCATGTTTCTTATTTCAAGACCACGGCGTGTTTTTTGTTTGTTTGTGTTTGTTTTTTGTTTGTTTTGTTTTGTTTTGTTTTTTATCTGTTTTTTTTTTTTTGTGGTGCTTATCGTTATAGCTGGAGTCCTCACTGGATATTTGACACTTCTTTTGGTACTGGTGAAGTGTTTCAATTTCTTTTTCTCCTTCATTTCCCAAATCGATGATGAGAACCTCTAGAAGGATTCTGCCCATTTTTGGGGTATTAAACTCTTACCCCAGTTTATTTATTTTCTCTTTTTCAGGCAAAACCACGCAACTTGAACTAGCTACCCCTGCCCCTACTTAGAGGGGGAAATAAGGGAGGCATCAGGACCAAACTGATGCAAGACTACTAAGTAGTTGGTTAGAGACAGAGGGGACCACATATTCTAGCCGCCCTGGGGGTGAGGGAAGAGGAAAAGGGAGGTAAGACAAAAACGGAGGTGTAGGGAGGGCAATTTGGGGATGGGAACCCCCCCTGATTTTATGTAAATATGTACCTAAAATATTATTGTCAACAATATGTAAGCCACTATGATCAAAATAAAAATTATATTAAAAAAAAAAAGAAAGCACGTTTGAAAAGTAAAAATGTGTTTATTTGAATTGTTTTACTTTTTGATAGTTTTAATAGTTTGAGAGTTTTAGACAGAAAATATGCTCATAATAATGAAGCTAATAAGTCAGTTATCTAAGGGATATTGAGTAAAAGAAATTCTCACTGGTCAATAAATTCTTGGAGATTTTAATTTTATGGTATACTTTGTAAGAGGAACCAATCTGATTACAGGCTAAGTTATACAAGTGAGATCTATGTTCCTCAGACTCCCCCAAATCACCAAACACCTCTTAATACAGACTGAGAGCACATTCAGCATGAAAAGTTCAGTGATCATATATTCATTGTCCAGGTTGTCTCTGGTAGACAGAGTCCAGCCCTGTAGCTCTGAATGCAAAAGAGTGCCTAACCCTTGCCAAGAGGCTTTTCCCCAAATATTATCTGTTCTCATTGCTACTTATAGTCACCCCATAGTAACATGCACTGGGATAGGCAAAACAGATACCAATGAAACCTGATGCATGCCTTTGGGGTGTGAGAGGAAACCAAAGACAAGGACTGATAGGGAAATTAGAGTTTTTTTTTTTTTTCATCAGTGCCATTATGAAATGATACTGAACAAAATGCTGATCTCCAAAGACATGCTGTACCTAAGTCCAGATGTTAATCTAATTGTATTGTGTGGCTAAGAGAGTTGATTCTTACAAAAGTTGTATACGGTCCCTTTTTCAGGTCTGAATTAAAAAATAATAGCACTAAGGCAAATAACACATAATTTGCCCACATTTCCATGCCAACCCCTACTTTAAACTCTGTTTGCTTCTATTGGCCACATTTTTGTTTTGCAAGATGGAGGACTCATTTGTTATAACTTACTAATTTGTTGTTTTAGGATGCAATGCCATGGGGAATATTGACTGGCCAACTATTGTTTATAATAATTACACTGGTGGTGCATGTCCCCTGAAATGTACAGAAGGTTAACACCAGGGACATATGACACTTAATGGCCCATAGTGACAAGGACTGAATCCAGGGTCCAATTCATGCATGACATATATTCTACCATTTGATCCATATCCATGGCCTTTGTCTACTATTTGTCTGAGAACAATAATTCTATCAGTAGTTTATTATTACTCATATTTAATTTTTATAGCCAACTTTATGCCAAATTAAACAATACTATGTGTCAAATTGAAAGGAGAGTAACATAATAACTATAAAATTCAATTATGATTTTTTTATAAAGCCTTAACTCTATCACTCTGTTGAGGAAGTTCAATATTTGAAATAGCTTTCAGGAGATTTGAGTTTTCTGTAAAGACCTGTGTCTAGGGAGAGTGAAGTCATTGAACTCAAAGGGCCATCTTGTTTATTCTTGTGACTAATAGTAGCTTTACAAGTTAGTCGACAATTATTTTCCCCAAATTTCTTAGATTTTTACATTTTTAAAATTTTATTTTATTGAAACCATTGTCATTAACAAAGTCCTTCATAGTTGGATTTCAGACATACAGTGAATTAGGGCCAATCCCACCACCCGTGTCAACCTCCCTCCATCAATTTCCCAGAGTGCATCCCACATCACCACACTTTGCCCCCTAGCCTGCCAGAATTACAAATCCATTTTAATTTTAGGTTGAATTGACATAGTTTGAGTCTATTGTTCTTGACTTTGGCTTCGATATTTAGTCCTGTCTATTGGAAGATAGTAGGAGTAGCTAAGAAATATCTTCTCCAAAAAAAAGATATACAGATGGTCAACAAACACTTTGAGAAAATATTCATCATATCTGATTATCAGGGAAATACAAACAATAACATCAATGAAATAGCATCTTACCTGAGTGAGATTGGTATAATTCAAAAAATGCTGATGAGTATATAGAGAAAATGGAATCCTCCTTACTGTTTTGAGAATGGAAATGGATTAAATATTCAGAAATCAGTATTGATACTTATTTAAAATAAAATAGAATTATATGATAAAAAATTTCCACTGCTAGGCATCTATTTGATAACCATAATACCACTAATTTAGAAATATTTATGCACCCCAGAATTTATTGCAGCTCTATTTATAATTTGTAAGCAACGGAAATAGACTATTTCTTCGACAGCTGATAAATGGATTAAAAAAAGTTGGGATATATGGGGTCAGAGCGGTGGCTCAAGAGGTAGGGTGTTTGCCTTGCATGTGCTGACCTAGGATGGACCTCGGTTCAATTCCCCAGTGCCCCAATGGTACCCCAAGGCAGGAGCGATTTCTTAGTGCATAGCCAGGAATAACCCCTAATATGATATCAGAATGTCTATGGTTCTCCCATGAATGAGGAACATATTCTTGTGATTAATATTTCTGGCAGTGACATGTCTAGAGTGTTTAATGGTGGGAATAGCTTTGTGAGATAAATCACTGACTCGTCAATGAAAAAGACCTGTTCTGGTCAACTGGGATAATTGGCCTGGGACTAAAAGAAAAACCCAACACAAATATAAGTTAGCCTATAGATAAGGGACTCTTATCTTGCCATGGTTCCGCCATGCTCAGCCCAAAAGATACCAGAATAAAGATACTCTTGACCACAAATTTGCTAGTCCTGATTGTTTTGTTTTAATTTAAATCTATACTATGGAGTCTTCACCTGAATAGTCTGTGTTTGAATATTCATATTGGTGCTAGATTATCAAACATTCTCACTAAAAGCAAAAAAGAATAGTTCAAACTAGTTAGAAATTTTGAGTTGGCTAATCCAAACCCTATGTGTTCTTTACAATAAAAATTGGCAGTTTGATTAATGGACTCAATCAAATTGACCATATGTTTTACATTAGGTTAAATGCATTCTAATTAGCCAATCAGTACAAGCAAAGTATATAATCTTTTGCTAAAGAATTTCTATTAAACATTCAAGTAACAGCAACACAGTAATGGCCAGTCTCTTTCTGTTTCTACTTCCTAAAAACATAAAGTGTGAAAGGAAACAGTCAAAAAATCACCTAAGGTCTTCAGATAACCTTAAATAGTTTCTGAAAATAACTTTCACATTTTGATGAATTAATACTTTTTGAATGATGGTCCATAAGATTAATACAAACTTTAATAATAATACCCAATAATGCTTATTACCTGGCACCTACAAGTATAAAAATGTGGGATATATATCTTAAATGCGTACAGTGTTTGATCTTTTAATATGTATTCACATAAACAGCCAAGTTTACTTGTTACACCATATATTATTTTGGAGGATCACATCCAACTGTGGTTAAAGTTTTCTCCTGGCTCTGCTCAAAGGTCACCACTGACCATAAGAGATGCCAGAGATCAAATCCAAAATGGCATCTAAGGCAAATCTAAGGCATCTTAGGCAAAACGCCCTACCTGTTGTACTCTCTCTCTTATCTTTCACTGATCTTTTTTTATTGTTGTTTTTTGTTTTTTTGTTTTTCAGTCACACCCAACATCTCAGGGGTTCCTCCTGGCTGTACGCTCAAAAATTGCTACTGGCAGGCTCAGGGACCATATGGGATGCCTGGGTTCAAACCACTGTCCTTCTGGATGAAAGGCAAATGCCCTACTTCCATGCTATCTCTCTGGCTCCCTGATCTTTTTTTTTTTTTGATTCTAGTTCTTTAGGGATCTTTGGCAGTATTGGGAGACCTTTGGCTACATCTGGTGGCGCTCAAGAAGTCAGGCAATGCAGGGACTCGAAGCTGGGACCTTGTGCATGTGCTCCAGCACTGAGATAGAATGACTTGCCCAATGTCAGTTGGTTTCATCCATCTATTTTAGCCAGAAATTCTTTGCTTTTATCTGCTAGATATCACTAGAGTCAAAATAGTGCTTTGATTTATTTTGAAGTCATGATTAGAAATAATATTTTAATCTAAAGTATTCTTTAATTTTATAAATTTCTTTGATGGGTAATATATTTTCTTATGTTGTCCACTAGCAAATATTAGTTAACATATTTGATTATGTGGAATAACTTCTTTGCTTTCTTTACCAGTTCCTTCATAACTTTGCTGCTGTAGGACTGCCCACTGATAGAAATTTTTTTCTAATAAGTTTTTTCTAATTAGGCATGTATTTATTAAGTAAAACAGTTATGTTTGGGATAGACTCTTCTCATTGGTTGAACTTGATTCTTGAAAAAATATAATGAGCAAAAGATATTATATAATCTTGGAGAAAACACTGGTAAATTAAATATGTTAAATATAGGTAATGTATAAATTATATATTCCTATCTAATTAAGTGCACTTAATTTAAAAGATGTACAGTTTTTCTTTGGTAAATAAAAGTATGCTCAGCTTTGCAATTAAAAAATGTAAATGAGAACCACAAAGGTATCAGATGTGCAGTGTTTCAGAAGTGTGCTTACTTAGGAAGGGTCTTTTTTTAAATTCTTTTCAGCTGCTAGCTTAATTTTATTTTTTTTATTTATTGTGACCAATGTAAATTACAAGTCTTCTAACAGGGGTCTTATAAAGTGAGCATTCATTAGGACTGGTAGAAACAAAATGTTATAGAGTTCATTTGGAGAATAATTTGGCAGTAACTTTTATGTGCATTTAACCTTTCACAAAAAAGCGTGTTGTCTAGGAATGTGTATCAAAGTTACTTTATTGGATGCAAACAAAATATGAATGAAATTTTTATGTTTTGTTTTTGTGATTTCTGTGTTTTTCGAGAGATCATACTCAGCAGTGTGGAGTACCCAGCAACTTTACTTTTGTCAGAACTCAGGGATCTATACAGGATGCTGAATATCAAACTGGCATGCAAGGTAAGCACTCTATACATTTAAATTAAAAAAATAATCCCGGGCCCAGAGAGATAGCACATTGGTGTTTGCCTTGCAAGCAGCTGATCCAGGACCAAAGGTGATTGGTTCGAATCCCGGTGTCCCACATGGTCCCCCGTGCCTGCCAGGAGCTATTTCTGAGCAGACAGCCAGGAGTAACCCCTGAGCACCGCCGGGTGTGACCCAAAAACTAAATATATATAATCCCATTGATTTATTGATAGAATTATTTTGAGTTGACAGTTATAACTCTTCCACCATTTTTACTGAGGCACTGTGATTTACAATGCCATAATGTTAGCATTTTATGCGTAAGACATTACAATAGCAAAAAAAAAAAACCCAAAAAGTGTTCATTTTCTTTCACCAATGCCCCAATAAACACATCACCCCTTTGTCTCCTCCCTCAAGGAGTCTTGATTCTTTAGACTTAATCAAATTCTGTTGCCTATGGCCATGTTTTGTTCTCTTACAATGTTTATTTATTCTCCACATATAAAAATAGACCATTCTATATTTGTCCTTCTCCTTCTGAAATTACTTCAATCAGGATAATGCTCTCAAGGTCCATTCATGAGTTATAAATTTTAATAATAAGTAGTGCAAATATACAAATTATTGTCATAAGTTATCATATAATGTATCACTGCACACCATCCTCATAAAGTGCTATTACCTTTAAAATTTTTTTAAAGTTTTCTGTAAGTTGATATGGAATGGTTTATTAGATATAAGGATAGATATAAGATGTAAGGATTTAAATTTTATAATGAGAGATTATTTAGTTTACTGTATTATCTATGGTAAAATTGCTTACTATTTTTACAAAAATTACAGGAAGGAACAAACTAGAAACTAATGTTGGTTTCTGACATTGTGTGATTCTGTTAAAAGAATATTGCAGAATTTGCTTGATGACTATTATGACTTTTTTTCTATGTGTTTTAAAACAAAATGTAATCAGAATAGGGGAAAATGCCATGTTTGTAGGATATAAATTAATAGACTTTCTAGAGAATTCCAGAATTACTAGATAAATCAGTATAATTATGAATACCCAGCTTGAAGCCTAGTTTATGAGAGTTTATCTCATAAAGAATGCAAATAGTGAAACATGTTTATGGCTGTGTTAAAAATAAATAAACATTGCATGTACTCTGAAAAATAGGAACAACTTTCTGTGATGTGGTTGTGTATAGTTTTTGTTCAACTCCCTCTTTCTATACTTGTTCACATTTCCATAATTTCTGCCTACTACTTTGTAATTGATATTTTAGAACTAATTATAAAAGATAAGAGGCAATAATTAATTCATTGTCCGTTGATTCATTTAATATCTATTACTTAATTTTAATGTCATTATTGACTAGAGGTCTTTGTAGTTGCATTAACTACTTCATTTGTCAGTAGTGATCTTCACAATATGACTCCAACAATTTGGTCCCTTCTTGTTATTAGAGGCCATTTTCACAATATATTGCTGTCCACTGCATAGTAACTCTCCAATTTTGAGCTATGATTTCTTTCATATTTATGATCCCTGCCTGATAGTACCTTTTGTTTCTGTACTGGTTTTTGAACCAAAAGGCTTTAGGCTTTACCAAGTGTTGTTTTATTTTGCCACATCTTTATTTTTATTTATTTTGTGTGTGTGTGTGTGTGTGTGTGTGTGTGTGTGTGTGTGTGTGTGTGTGTGTGTTTTGGTCACACCCAGCAGGGCTCAGGGGTTACTCCTGGCCTGCTCTCAGAAATCACCCCAGGCAGGCATGGTGGACCATATGGGATGCTGGGATTTGAACCACGGTTCTTCTGCATGGAAGGCAAATGCCCTACCTCCAAGCTATATCTTCAGCCCCATTGCCACATCTTTAGTACATGTTACAGTTCATGGTACAAAGAAGATGAACAGTGTGTTTGTTGAAAATTCAGAGAATGAATCACTGAGTGAATAAAGATAGAGGTAAATCAGAAAATTTATGGTTTGTATCTCTACTCCAAACACAGATCTGTACCCAGAGACAACTTGGTTTCTTTCAGTGCACTCTTTCATACCACAGAGTGACCACAGCTATTGTCCTCTGCAACTAAATCCTATTTTTCTGGAAGTGAGGATTTTCCTGGCTGCTGTTTTGAAAGACACACTGACTATTCTAAGAAGATTCATGGAAGTTATTCCATTTTACATGGAGAAAAATATAGTGTATCGTAGCTTGTGAAGTTGATGGGTAGACTCTAATGAAAGACTGGAGGCCATGGTGGAGGAATAATGTTCACAAGAAACCATTATATATAGGATTATAAGTCAAAAATAAAAAAAAATTAAAAAAATAAATAGAAATTAAAATAAGAGACTTGAAGGTCAGTTTGTGAGCCAAGTCAACTCTGTAGAATAAACTTACCAGAAACAGAATCTTGATTGTCAGCTTATTATTTATTAAATAGAATTTAAATTAATAAATAAAAATATTGTGACTATTTTTACCAGCATTTATGGTCAAGAGGAAGAACTTTTTTTTTTCTTTTTTTTTGGTTCAAACCTGGTGATGCACAGGGGTTACTCCTGGCTATGTGCTCAGAAATCGCTCCTGGCTTGGGAGACCCTATGGGACTTGGGGTATAAAACCAATGTCAGTTCTGGGTCAGCAGCTTACAAGGCAAAAGTGCTACCGCTGTGCTATGGCTCTGGCCCCAAGAAAGAACATTTTTATGAGAAAACCTCCTGATTCATCTCATTCCTCAGACTATTGTTTATCTTTTTACTTTTGCAATCTCCAAGGAGTATAAGTACCCTGTTCTTTATAAAATGTGTTCTTGATACTGTAATTTAAGTTAGGAACTTTTCAAATAGTGGGTATTCTACAATAAAGAAAACATTTCTCAGGGGCCAGAGAAATAGCACAGCAGTAGGGAATTTGTCTTACAAGTAGAAGGACTGTGGTTTGAATTCCAGCATCCCATATTGTCCCCCAAAACTGCCAGGAGCGATTTCTGAGCGTAGAGCCAGGAGTAACGCCTGAGTGCTGCCGGATGTGACCTCAAAACAAACAAAAAACAAAGCAAAACAAAATAAATTATCTATTGAGTTGAAATTCTAATGAATAAAGGGAGATTAGCACATGATAAAAATTTTATAGCATTAAAAAGAAAGAAATATAAAACCATAATGCGTAGATATAAATTGTCATCAGAGGAAGAAGAACAAATCAATCTTATTGCCCAGGTCTCAAAACATTTCTGAAATTCAAACCTAGAGCTCTACAACTGGAACATGAAACAAGAGGATGTAATAGTTGTGGATGAGTTACAGGCTCTGGGATCTTGATCAAAGGAGGGTTGCAGGCCACTGTAAATACTTAGTTTCTGAAAAAAAAAAAAAAAAAAAACAATATTCCAGCAAAAGGCAATGAAATGGAGGCAAAGACTTTGAGGCAATCAAACAAGAAATAAGTTACTCCTTTCTTGCATGGAATATATTATTGGGTTGTTTTCTATTTTATTGGAGGATGAGTGACAGGCATTCTGGTTTGACTATAATTCTATTTTCTTTTTGAATTTGGTCAACAGTTACATGAGACTGGATCTCAGTGGAGAGGGCTGAGAAAGAGGCTACCAAAGGCCAGAAGAGCAAATCAGATGACCAAGAGAGAAAGTATAGTATTCATGAAGTAAGTCCAAGGCACACTGAAGAATAGCAATCAAGGAAAGGGCAACAAGTAATAAAGTAAGGAGGAAATCAGAACAAAGTGTCCTAAAAAATGATGGAAGAAATAGTTGGAGAATAGAATAATTCACTCTGAGATGCTAATAAACAGATAAGAAAAAAAATCTCTAGAAATTAACCAGGGTTCAGGTTCTTGGTGACTTTGATGAGAGAAATTTTGATTGAAGAGATGAGATAAAGTTGTGAACGAAGTGGATTCAGGAGAGAATGTAGACATGGTGATAATTCTGAGAAGACTTTTCTGCCAAGAACTTAAAGTGTGGATCGATAGCTAAAGGGAACTGTGGGAATGAAAGCTCACTCATGAAAGTGGATTCTTTTCTTCAAACAGTTTTTCTGTTCCAATTACATATAAAAACTTGATAATAAGGAAATTTGGTGTTTTTCAAGCCAGAGATGTTAGAGTAGAGACAGAGTAAAAATTTGAAAAATCCAAAATATCCTTACTCAAAAGGAAATAGTAATTTTGTGACTTAATAGAGTTGGTAGCTCAAATTAAAGTGTTAATATTTTTCAATATAAAAGTGTTTATACACTTTTATAAAAGTGTTGTACATCTTAAACTTACAAAATGTTTTATCTCGTTATAGAAAAATTTAAAAGAAGGTGTTAGGAAGTTGATAGTAGGAACAGGGCATAGTTATAACCTCTGAATGAATAAGGAAGTAGATGTGAGAAGGAAAGAATTGGGAGTAAAAAGAGTAGATAAATTAAGAATCCAGGGAGTTAAAATAAAATTAAATTCTGTAAGTCACATTTAGTTCACAAAAATTGAGAGAAGTAATTTTAAGGAGGGAGTATAAACCAGGGAATTAAAATCTCCAAAGTGTATTGTGGAATGAGGAAGCAAAGAAAGGTTGATAGTTATTTGTCTTCAGGATGAATCTTCAGACATGCAGTTAATTTTAGGGACAAGATGGAGTGTCCTCTCAATGCAACTGCAAAGAGCAGACAGTACCTTAATATACCCCCAGTTAGAAATTATTTTCTTCTTTCTTTCTTCTTTAAATTTTATTTATATTTATAGCTTCTAGAGAGAGACTCCCACCCACTTATTTTTTCTTTACACAGAACCATAGGACATGAATCATCTTGTTCTTCCTCATATTGTTATGTCTTCCTACAAACTGAGAAAAAAAAAGTGGATGAAACCCAGGGGCCAAGTGGTCTCAGGAGCATTGAGTAGAAATAAAAAATGGTCAAACCTAACCTATATATCCAAACCAAAGTCAACAAAAATAGAATCAGGAGATCCAAACTACAATAAGCTATACACAAATGGACCTGTTTAACTAGCAGTCCAGGGGCCTAAGGATGGAGGTATGATAGGGATAAATGCTGGGAACTATGGTGAAGGGAGGGCAACGGTAGTGGTGGGAATGGCTCTAATTCAATGTCACTATGTACCTGCAATACAATACAATTGTGAAAGTTTTGTGATTTACATTGGTCTCAATAAAAATTTTTTACATTCTACCTATCTATCTATCTATTTATCTATCTATCTATCATCTATCTATCTATCTATCTATCTATCTATCTATCTATCTATCTATCTATCTATCTATCTATCTACCTACCTACCTACCTATCTATCTATCTATCTATCTATCTATCTATCATCTATCTATCTATCTATCTATCTCTGTAACTATTGTACTGATCTATCTATCATCTATCTATCTATCTATCTATCTATCTATCTATCTATCTATCTATCTATCTATCTATCTATCTATCTATCTATCTATCTATCTATCTATCTACCTACCTACCTATCTATCTATCTATCTATCTATCTATCTATCTATCTATCTATCTATCTATCTATCTATCTATCTATCTATCATCTATCTATCTATCTATCTCTGTAACTATTGTACTGATCTATCTATCATCTCTCTATCTATCTATCTATCTATCTATCTATCTATCTATCTATCTATCTATCTATCTATCTATCATCTATCTATCTATCTATCTATCTATCTATCTATCTATCTATC